>NW_012156503.1:1211-33421 GCF_000151545.1 Saprolegnia parasitica CBS 223.65 | reverse complement strand
CATCGACGTTTGAAGAAAACTTGGACAAGGCCACGTTTCCGACGCCGGTGCGCACACGCGTCAGTGGTATGCTCGTCTTACGCGGCTGTAGGCGCACTATGTGATGGAGAACGCCAAGCAAAAGGCGCTCGAGGTCGCGTGGCGCCTCGCGACCGAGAGCCGCCGACCGGACCTCGTCATTGGCTGCGACACGGTCGTCGTCCACGACGGCAAGATCCTCGAGAAGCCCAAGGTACGGATGCCACGTCCTGTCATGACTGATTTGAGCCGGCGCGTATTAGGACGAGGCCGAGGCCTTTCGCATGCTCTCGTCGCTCTCAAACTCGACGCACCAAGTGTTTTCGGGCGTGGCGCTGTGTCTGGGCGCTTCGACGCACGTCTTTAGCCACGTGACCCAAGTCCAGTTCCTTCCGCTCGACGAACAGGCCATTCGCGGTACTACGTATATCAAGGAACTAGTATTATATCATATCTTATCGATGGGTAGACTATATTGCGACCGGCGAGCCCATGGACAAGGCTGGCTCGTACGGCATCCAAAGCGGCGGGCGCGTGTTTGTCAAGGCCGTCGACGGCTGCATGAACAACGTCATCGGCTTCCCCGTCGACCGCTTCTGCGCCGAGCTGTCTGCCATTCTCGACCAAAAGCGGCGTAGAGTCTGTAGCCACAGCCCAAAGACAGTGTAGCTTCTGTAGCCACAGCTAACGTAGTGCAAGCGTCAACTGTGACCACGGGTCGATTTTAACGAACTGGGATGCAGTGATGGCTAAGCTGCCTTGGACAAGACTTGACGCAATTTCAAACCCACTGAGGACTCTACTATGCCTATACTTGATAGCTGCACTGAGCCCTGCGCTGAGGCGAAGCTGCTGGCGCAGGACGTCATGGGAGACACGCCTTGATGGACGTGGTTGTAGCGCGGGACGTGGGGCTTGGTACGAGGCTGCGCACGTTTGATTGGCTTGCTTTGATTGATTTATGACCAATCCGTGCTCTTGGCGGGAAGTTCACCTGTCGCGGATTGGTTAAAACTCGCGATCTTCCTGGCTTGAAAATGCAATTTTGTATTTTATTTAAATAGTGTGTGGATTTGAGCGGGATGCCATTCTCGATTTCGGCGGCTGCGCAGCATGAAGGGCGACGCGATGCGCATGGACGGCCGCGCCATCCGCGCCGGACTCCGCGACAACCTTTTCGGCAAGGAGTACCTCGGCGCCGCCTACGCTGGCAACCAGCGCGACGAGTGGGCCTCGTCGCCCGAGGTGCGGACTCCGAGCTACAGCCGCTTCCAGCGCCACGACCTCGTCAAGGTCTACAAGGGCGCGTCGCTCATGAAGGCGCGCGTGCTGCACGCGTCGGCGACGGACTACTTTGTCCACTACCAAGGCTACGCGAGCGACCACGACGAGTGGGTTCCGCACTACCGCGTGCTCGAGGACAAGGACGGCAGTGTTCTCGACGAGCCGAGTCGCCTTCGCCGCCGGCCCGAGGTCGACGTGCATGTCCAGCAGCTCCAGATCGAGAACAAGCGGCTCAAGGACGAACTCGCCAAGACGCAGGCGCTGCTCGCAACGGCCCATGACAAGTTGGCGGGCGAGTGGATGCAAGAGTGCTCGCAGTTGCAGCAAAAGTGTCTTGTCGTGAGCGACCACTGCAAGAAGGCCGTCGAGCGCGTCCACGGCGTCCTCGAGGAGAAGCAAAAGGTCATCGACAGCTGGAACTGCGTCGTGTGCCTCGAGAACCAAGTCAACTGCGCGCTCACGCCGTGCGGTCACACCTTTTGCCTCGGCTGCGCCGTCCAGCTCGACAAGTGCCCCATCTGCCGGCAGACGTCCGTGGCCCCGCTGCCCATATTTAGACCGTAATTATGATGTATTTTTGTGCAATCCGAGTCAGTCGTCGGCTCACGCCGCCGGGAGAAGTTCCTGGAGAACGGTCTCGTGTCTATCGCGCCAAAGACCTGCAAGGGATGGGATTGGAGTTGGCGAGGAGAGCGTCTCGATCGACTCGACTTGCACGTGTCGTGTGCGCCATATACAATTGAATGTAATCCATAATAGCTCAACTTTTCTACATCATGAGAAGCCCAGCGTCGCTCATGGCAGCGCCGCCACGCAGGATCTAATAGTGTAGCATGCCCACGGGTGCCAAGATTTTCCTGGAGCCTCTCACGATGTACAAATGGAGATCCCAACGACGAAGACGAGTGCATTTTGCATGGAGAGATAGAAATACGCAAGGGTGCATCCTCCTTGGAACTTATCGCACCGTGTGCTTGATCCCAAGGAGCTTCATGAGGCCCGTCTCGCCGCAGCCGCCGAGCGCGCAGCCCGTGTCAACGTTCTTGTCGCCTTGCGTGACAGGGCCCTGGGTCGTGTAGATGCCGCTCGCCTGCATGAGCGCGTCGCATTGCGAGCCGTTGACGCGCGTCCGGTGGTCAAACACGGGCGTCCCAATTAGCGCGAGGACGACCGTCGTATTGTCGGGCACGTGGCTCAGTGCGTGGGCAAAGCGAACGTCTTTGGCCGCAAAGAGGCCAAAGTCTCTGGTGTTGTACGGCGAATACGCGGCGCCGTGCGTCGACGACCAGAGCGCGCGCGTCGCCGCAAATGCGTTGGTGAGCGACGGGCCCGCCACCGTGTCGTCGTGGTCCATGACAAAGCCCAGTGCTTTCGAGCTGCACCGAATGTACTCCTGCTGCATCGTCATGTGCGTGTGCCACGCCAGGTCAATCTCGATCGTCGGCACGAGCATCTCGCCGGCCTTCTTGGTGCGCACGGCCTCGATGAACTGCCGGTACCGGACGAGGCTCGATGCAAGCACGTCGTCGTTGAGCCAGTACTCGACGTTGGGGCACACCTTTTGCACAAAGTCGAGCTGGCGGTACATGGCCTGGACGAGGTCGATCGAGAAGGCGCCGACCGCGTTGGCCTGCACGAGCACAAGCGCGCGGTGGATGAGCTGCCGGAAAAAGTACACGCCGTCCTTGCACGCCGTGTCGGCCACGGCCGCGATGCGCGCTTGGACCTCCGTGATGAACGTCGCCCACGTGCCGTCGGTCGGAATCCCCGGCGCCTGGATGCGCAGCGTCACGTGCGCCCGCTTCTTGTTGGTGAGCAGCTCGAACGTCGGGTGCTCTTGGATAAAGACGGCGATCTGGAACGTCTCGTACGCGAGCTCGTTCTTGCACTTGACGCAGGCAATGCGGTCGCCGAGGATGTGCAGTCGGAACTGCGCGTCCGCGGCAATCGGGTGTCGACATGTCTTGTGCGGGCACGCGCTCAGCGTCTGGCGCAGTGGCACGTTGAAGGCCGTCGTGCCGTGCGCAGTCTTGTAGTACGTCTCTGGCCCAAAGGGCTCGTGGCAGCACGCGCACCGAATGTCGCACTGCTGGAGGTACATGCTGTCTTTCGTGCAGCGCGGCAGCTCGGCGTGGCAGTAGGGGCACACACCCGCGATCGTCTTGAGCGACGATTTGGATGGCCGAGGCGCGTTGGTCCCGAGGGCGAACGCTAGCGGGTGCAGCTGGTACACCGTGTGGCAAAAGTTGTCGGGCGCCGTCTTAAGAGACGCGTGGTCGGCCACGTACGCGGCCTCGAGGTCCAAGAGCGTCTCGTAGAGCGCCGGCGCCGACGGAATCGCTTGGAGGACGTCGTACATGCGCTTCATGCCACGGACGTGCGCTTGGACGTCGGCGATGGACGGCAAGTGCGTTACCGGCGGCAACGCAGCCGCGTTGATCTTGGTCGCCGAGAGGAGTTGGCGCCACACGGGGCCGCTGGGCGGTGCGCGGTCGCCCACGAGCGGGCGCAGCGCTTCGAGCAAGTCCATTTGCGCGTTCGTCGAGTAGCAGTCGAGCAGGAGTCGGCGGCCGGTCGCAAAGCCAAGGTCCAGCAGCGTCGGTGCAATCGGCGTCGGTGCCACGACGTCGGCGCGTGTGCAGTCGCCGAGGTCGTACGCGTCGAGCATCGGCGGTACGGGCTGGTCCTTGGACGGCTGCGCCGTGAGCACGAGCAGCGTCCGGCCGCCGATCGTCGAGAGCGCGAGGGTGCGGGCGACGCGCACGGCGTCGAGCGGGTGGACGTGGACGTCGAGCGAGAGGAGCGAGGTCATCGTCGCGAATCGGAGAATGAAAGATCCGAGCCATATCTGGTGGCGGATCGCAAATCCAAAATTTCACAAACCGACTCAGATCCAATCTGAGTGACGACCCAGAAACATCTGGATAGCTGCAAGGGCTGCGTGCCGCTACAAGCGCGTATCCAAAATATCAGTATATTCGATTCCCATACACAGTGTAGTATGTACAACGGTCGCGTCGTGGGTGCATCCAGCTCCAAGTAGCCTACAGCTCGTCCTTGACGTCCGTCTCAACGTCCTCCTCATCCGACTCGGTGGCTGCAGGCTCGTCGTCGGTTGTACCGCTGTCGTCGTCCAAGAGCACGTGCTCGTCCTCGGCAGCGTCGTCGTCTTCGTCGTCTTTCATCTCTTCGTTGACGATCGCCGGCAGTTCCATCTCGGGCTCGAGTTCGAGCGTGTCGAGCTGCATGCTCGACTTCATGATGCGGTACACGCGCGACGAGAAGTGGTCGACGTCGTCCATGGCAAAGCCCGAGTTGGTCAGCGCCGCGTCGTAGAGAAGCCACGCGAGGTCCTTAGTCTCGGTCGCCTCGCCCGCCGTGTTAAAGAGGTCGCGGAGCTTAACGACAATCGGGTGGCGCGGGTTGAGCTCGAGGATCTTTTGCGCCATTGGGTTGGCCGCTGCGGGGTTGGCAAACGTCTGCGCCTTCATGATGCGCTCCATGTTGGCCGAGTGGCCCCACTGCGACGTGACCATGACCGCCGGCGTGTCGAGGCCGGCCTTGGAGATGGTGATTTTGGAGATTTTGGCGCCGTAGAGGTCCTTGAGGCCCGAGATGAGCGATTCGTACTGCTCCGTGTAGAGCTTGTGGCGGCGTGTGAGCGTCGCTTCGTCGTCGTCGCCAAACTTGAGTCCTTCCTTGGTGATCGACTGCATCTTCTTGCCGTCAAAGTCGGGGATGTGCTGCATGACGTACTCGTCGAGCGGGTCCACGAGGTACAGGACCTCGACGCCCTTGGCCTTGCACGCTTGCAGAAACGGACTTTTCTCGACGGCTTCGACCGACTCGCCCGCAATGTAGTAGATCATGTCCTGCCACGAGGCCATGCGGCTCACGTACGCGGGAAGGCTAATGTACTTGTCAGGGTGCAGCGACGACTTGAAGCGAAGAAGCTTCAGCAGCTTGGGCTTGTTGGCAGCGTCGTCCATGATGCCGATCTTGATGTTCTTGCCAAAGTTTTCCCAAAACTGGAGGTACGTGGCGCTGTCGGCCGCTGCCGGCGCGTCGTCCTTGGCCTCGTCCGACTTGGGCTCGTCGTCGTCGTCGTCAGACGTGTCGTTCTCGCTGAGCTTCCGGAGCATCTCGAGCACCTTGCGGATGAGCTTCTTGCGCATGACGCGAAGAATCTTGTTCTCCTGGAGCGTCTCGCGCGAGACGTTGATCGGGAGGTCGTCCGAGTCGACGACGCCGACGATAAAGTTAAGGTACTTGGGCAGAAACTCGTCAAACGAGTCCGAGATGAGCACCTTGCGCACGTAGAGCTTGACGTCGGCGCGTTTGTGCTCGAAGCGCTGGTAGAGGTCGTGCGGGGCCTTGGACGGGATGTACATGATGCTCTTGAACTCGATCTCGCCCTCCGCGACAAAGTGGATCCACGTCAGCGGGTCGTTGGCGTCCTTGCCGATGGCCTTGAAGAAGTTCTGGTACTCCTTGTCCTCGACGTCTTCCTTGTTGCGCGTCCAGATAGCCTTGACTTCGTTGACGCGGTCCCACTCCCACACCGTCTTCTTCTCCGTCTTCTTCTCCGGCGCGACCGCTGGCTCCTCCTCGGCCTCGAGCTCCTCCGACTCATCCTCGGTCTCGGCCGACGCGTCGTCTGTCTCCTCGACCTCTTCGTACTCGTCTTCGTCGTCGTCGTCAACTTCGACTGTCTCTTCGTGGCTCGTGTGCACGTAGATCGGAAAGTTGATGAACTCGCTGTAGTGCGACACCAGTTGCTTGAGCTTGGCCTGATCCTGGAACTCCATCGCGTCTTTTTTGAGGAAGAGCGTGATCTCAGTCCCGCGGCCGAGCGTGTTGCCGCGCGGGTCCTTGGTGACCGTGAAGCTCGCGTTCGCGTTCGACTCCCAAATGTACTGCTCGTCGTCATTGTTCTTGGAGACGACGCGGACCTTGTCCGAGACAAGGTAGACCGAGTAGAAGCCGACGCCAAACTGGCCGATCATCGTCGCGTCCGCGCCGTTCTGCATCATTTGCACAAAGTTGGCCGTCCCGCTCTTGGCCACGGTCCCAAGGTTCTTGATCAAGTCGTCCTTGGTCATGCCGATGCCCGTGTCGCGGATCGTAAGCGTCTTGGCATCCTTGTCGTACGAGATGCGGATCTCGAGCTCCTTCTTCTCGCCGAGGAGACCGTTGTCCGAGAGCGCGAGGAAGCGCAGCTTGTCGAGGGCGTCCGACGCGTTCGAGATGAGTTCGCGCAGGAAGATTTCCTTGCTCTTGTACAGCGAGTTGATGATGATGTCCATGAGGCGGCTGACCTCGGCCTGGAATTGGAACTTGTCGCCGTTGAGGAGCGCTCCGTCCAGCTGGTCGACGCCCAGGCTCGTCTCGACGAGGCCGTCTACCTTGGCCCCATGGGCCTCGGAAGCTTGCATGCTCATGGCGCATAGGACAGCGGCAAGCACCAGCAGACCCTTCCAGATCGACCGCGCTCCCATGTTCTTGTTGCAAATCGGAAAATGACCACCTACGTGCAAGGTCGATCTTCCGGATACGCACCTGTGTCCGGAAAACAAGGCTTCGAAAAACGAACGCGCCGCGGCATTCCTAAGCGACATACCAATCTCGAGTGTACAAGTATGCATTTCTATTGCCCAGCTGGTGATGCAAATCCGGATGTCAGTTATTTACTTGATATTTGTATGCCCAGGCTTGTGGCGGTATCCGGTAGGAAAGATACCGTGTCAAATTTCGAAGTGGAAATTTCTCGAAGCCTGGACGGGCGGGCCGCGCCGAGGCTCACTGCCGAGGGCAGCAGCGCGTAGCCTCGTGCTTGGGCCGCAGAGGCGCTACAGGAGGAAGGATTATTGGAGCCTATCAGTACTAGGGTCATAGTCATTGGTTGGCGCCGCCCGGCTGGCGACGTGCATTGGTGGTGCCAGGCGAGATCTGGAATCTGACACCTCAGTTTCAAACGAGACATGCGTTGCGCGCCGGTCGTGGCTGTCGCCATGAGCATGGCGGCGGTGGCCAACGCCTGGGTCAAGTCGCGCTGGGACCACGCCAAGGCCTTTCAGAAGATCGGTCACGCAGAGCTCACGTGCGCGTCATCGACCCAGCCCGCCGGCTGCTGCTGTACGTCGCCCACCCATCCTCGCAGGCGACTCATTCGGCATGTAGTGTGTTGGACGATTGTGCACGACATCGAGTCGCAGCTCAACCAGACCGAGAACGATCACCACATGGAGGTCGTCTTTCGCATCAGCGAAGAGAAGAAGCAGATCCCATACTCTCGCAGCGAGGTCTGCAACTGCATTGCCGCGACTGCTCATGGCCTCGCGTAGGGGCGCATCCTCGAAGTGCTCGACACGGTATGCGACGACGTGCAAGTCACGAGCCCCAGCACGCCCCATCGGCGCATCAAGTACGCCGTCGCCAACGCGGTAGAACCTTCTCTCGCCCATGCAGCCGATGACAACTTCGTTTAGTGCCATCACTTTGTCGACGAATTCGCCGACGAGCTCACGACAGCCTTTTACAACAACCTCTCGCCCCAGCAAGAGTCCGTCTGCGTGCAAAAGCTCCAAGGTACGACGACGTCTCGATGACGGCATGCGCGTCACCGATCCGGTAGTGTGCGCGCGGGCGCCCAAGGACGAGCTCTAGTCACTACAGCACGATCATATACCGTGTTTACGGCGCCTTTAACGAGACGAGCTTGATCGCGCCCAGTCGATCCTTGTTCTTTTCGAGCGCGCCCTTGTCGCCGACGTACGCGAGCACGGGCTTGGCCGGGTGCCACGCGATCTGCTGCGGCGAGTCGGTCATGCCGATCGAGAAGGCGAGCTCGCCCGTCGGCACGTGCAAAATGGGAATGCACGGGTCTTCGCTGCCCGACGCGAGGAACATGCCGTCGTGCGAGAACGACACCGTTCGGATGAGCGACTGCGACCCAATGAACGTGTGCTCGCAGTAAACTTCCTCGAGGTCCCAAATGCTCACGAGCGAGTCGGCGCCGCCGAGTGCCAGTCGCCTACGTGCATCGCTTAGTCGTCGTGCAGGGTCGGAAGCACGCGCAGCGTACCGGCCGGTGGGGTCGAGGTCCATCGCAAAGCAGCTGCCCGAGTGCGCAATGACCTTGGTCACGTTCTCTAGCGTCGGCGCGACGGCCTTGTCGTCTTGTGCAATCTTCATGACCTCAAACGTTCCGTACCCCGACGGATGGCCTACGCCAGGTCATCGAACCAGACCATGCAGGCGAGACGTACCAGCCGCGACGAAGAGGAAGCCCGACTTGGAGAACTGGAGCTCGTTCACATCGAAGAGGTTGACGATGCGCCGCACCATTTTGTTCTTGCGCGTGTCAATGAGGCTAGATCCATGGCATGAGTACGGGCGCGAAATGCGGACGAGCATACTAGATCGTCGTATCGTTGTGGCCCGCGGCAATGTACTTGCCATCCTTGCTGTACGCGAGGTTCATGATCTCGGACGAGAAGGGCAGGTTGGCCGTGGCCTTGGACGATTTCGTGTCCCAGATGCGCACGGTCTTGTCGCCGGACGTCGACGCCACACGCGTGTTGCTCGTCGGGTCCCACGTCAGCTGGTTCACCGAGTCGCCGTGGCCAACGCAGTCGGTCACGAGCATGTTCGTCTCGGGGTCCCAAATGCGCAGCGACCGGTCCGTGCTGCCAGACGCGAGGAGGCTCCCGGCCGCGTTCCAGCCCAGCGCGTACGTGTACTTGGAGTGCCCCGAGAGCTCGGAGAGAGGCGCGACCGTGCCATACGTCTCGGGCCGGAACGACTGGAAGTCGACGCGCGGCTTGGGCGCCAGCGGCGGTAGCTCGCTCATGCGTTCGTGGTCGGGCGGCGTATTTTATTGCATTTTTTAACTCCATCTGGTGAATTGTAAGCACAGCGCATATTTTTTAAATGAGGTGGCAGGGCCGCCGGTGATTGGCCCGCAAGCCATGACGACCGAATCGCGATCTTTAGGCGTCCGCCACGGCGATCACTCGTCGTCGCTCTAGCGAAAGTACTTGCCATACCCATGCGGAGCACTTGCGGTAGTACGCGAAGACCGTCATGCGGCAAACGACTCCCAACAATTGCAGCAATCCATCGCAGCAAGGGCTGAAGATGCCTGAACAGGGCGAACGCTTCTCACCGCACGCAGACACGGGGTCGAGGCCTCATGCATCTGTACATATTGTAATCATGCTGTCGAAACGCGAATGTCTCTCTCCTTGAAGCGGGCAGCCATCACGGCTGTAGGAGCTGGCTGAGCGAGCTGGCTGTGTTGTTGAAGCCGGTGCTCTACAACAGTACTGAGTGTTGTTCCTCGTGCATCCCCATAGCACCAGCATTGGACTTGGCAGGGTTCGTGGATCTAAATCCACATCAAATCGATCGATGCATCGCAGGTTGTCTACGATGCGCGACGAATTCGTATGCGACGGGTGGAATACCGTCATCCGCTTGTGGAAGGACGCAAGAGGCTCTTGCGCTTCTCGCGTCATGAAGCTAGACGTCGAAAGACGCTCTTGCTTCGCATGAACGATGTTGCCTGGTTGAAAGCGTCCTCCACACGCTACCGGTATGCTTCGAGATGCAGTGCCGTGTTGAAGTCGTACGTACACTGTACTGGGACACACAGCATTCGCAAGCTCGGCTCGGATCGATTGCGAAGGCCGGCCGCGTTCGAATCACGGCAACCTCAGGTTCCAGTCCAAGGTTCGATGCAGGGTGGTCCTCCAGCTGGGTGCTGCGTCAACACAACACTCAAACATCGATTGGCCAACACGGTGTTTCTTACTAATGATACAAATGCTTAGAGCGTCTTCTTGTCCGCGATAGCGGCGGTCTTCTTGGCCGGCGCCTTGAAGAAGTAGCGCTCGAGGAAGAACTTGAGGAAGAGCGCAAAGTAGCTCGAGTACATGAGGATGCCCCACTTGAGGTTTTCGCGGTCGAGCTCGCACGTGACGCCGGCCTTGATGTAGTAGACACCGGACGCGCAGACCGCGACGCCGACGACCATCTGGAGGAGCTGGATGATCGTGACAAACTTGGCCCACGACGCGCGGATGCCGATGGCGGCGAGGAAGTAGTAAAAGTACATGACGCCGTGCACCGTGTAGTTCATCGCGACGAAGAAGAGACCGCTGGGCGAGAGGTTGGCGTACGCGTGCCAGCAGAACATCAAGACCGTGATGTGGTGGTACCAGTGGAGAAAGATGAGCGGCTTCTTGCGGAGCACGATGAACATGGTGTCGACGAGCTCCGGGATCTTGGAGAAGATGAAGAGCGTGACCCAGAACGACACGGGGCCGTGGCCGTAGTGGGGCATGGCCTCGGCGCACACGGCGTGGTGCCAGCCGCGGACCGCGAGCGTGTTGAGGAGGAACGGCACGGTGCGGATCGCGCCCATGATCGAGAAGGTCGCCAGGCCGAGGTTCCAGAGCGCGAGCGCCGTCTGGAGGCCAAAGGCCGACCGCGACCGCATGACCTCGCGGCCGCCGAGGCAGAGCACGCAGTAGATGGCGCAGAGCACGACGACTGGGGCATCGTGTCCTTGCAGAAGCCGTGCTCCCACGTGAAGAACCACTGGTTCTCCCACTCGAACGGGTAGAGAACGCTGAGCGCCGGGTACTCTTCGTGGAGCGCGGGCGTGCGGGGGAAGCTCATCGTCAGGGCGAGGCAAAATGCAAACTGAGCCTTTGTCGCACTTCGGGTTGCATCAACAGCGTCACCCAAGATCGCTCTATGCCTCTTCGTGGCCAATCACAGCGCGGCGCATGCGCGTCGGCTGGATATGACATCACAAAGATCGGCGACAACCGCACTTAAGAGAGCTTATTGATCTCACGCCTGCTTGAAACGCATCGCCAGGTGGCGTTCGATCGTACTTAGACGAGATCGCTTACGAAAACCAGGAGAATTGCCATGTCGCACTTGACACGTGCACCGAACTCGGACGACGGCACCGCATCCGGATTCGGCATGACGTCATCCCACTCAAGCTCTCGCCCAATCAGAGGCGCGCGCCATCGACGTCATGGGCAACCAAGTTGCCACGCCATGGTTTTGGCTCGGAGATTGTAATCAAACGAAAGGCTGGTGGTGGGGAGGAGACGATGAGGCGGCAGAGACTGTCGGCTGCGAGTCGCAGCCTCGGCGGTTCCAGCGACGGTCCCTCCTCCGCTTCAATCCACCTCGACACGGCTTTTATTCCCTCTCCGCCACGCGCGTGGCTCAATCAATGCAAGCTTGAGATGAAGCTCCGAAGAAGAGGGTTGACGCGGACGACGTGGCGCCACGACTACTACGGTACCGGTAGACCCGCAGAACCGCCGAGGATCTAGAACGTGTTGAAAGAAAAGGCAAGTCGGTCGGATTCCTGTCGTACGTCAACAGTGGCCTGCAGCTGCGAAAGACTCTCGTCGCATAGGCCATGTTGATCGAATAGCTTTTGAATGCTGTATAGCAACGCTGCATATCAACGCCAAGTTGGCGGTGCTGCGTGCACACGACGTCCACCCACAACCGGCCCAAACGTCGGACATGCATCATATCCGGATGATGAGATATCAGACTAAAGAAACGCAACTTTACACGCTTAGATTTGCTTGACAGGCTTGGGCAGCACCACGAGGATCGCGTAGGCCGCAACAAGCCCGGCATGGCCCGCGAAAAAGACTTGGCTCCAGCGCGCAATGGATGCGCTCCACGAGAGGGACACGAACGCGACAGCGAGGTAGTTGATGACGACCACCGTACAGAGCCAGCTGAGCACGTCATAGACGGCCTTGGTCGCAGCGTGCGAGCAAAAGTACGGGCGGAGCTTGGCGCGCGCGAGGCGGTTGACGGCGGTCGGAAGCGGCACCGTGAGGAAGAAGAGGTAGTAGCCCGGGTAAAAGCCGTGCCAAAAGGCTGACACAAAGTACGTGATGAGGAGCGAGTTGCCGTGGCGGCTGTACACGTAGCGCTCGAGCCACGCCTGCGTGCCCTTGTTCCACGAGCGGCTGAGGTCACGGATGCTCTGGCCGAGCTCGAAGCCGAGGATGTCGACGTTCGAGACCGCATTCCAGCCCACGACGCGGCCGTTGGCGTCAATCCCTTCGCAGCCAAAGCCGCAGAGCACGGTCGCGCCCTCGGCGATCTTCCACGCGCAGTAGTACTTGCAGCGCGTGAGGAGGAGCGCCATGTAGATCGCGAACCCGCGATAGAGCAGCGGCGCCGACGCATCGCCAAACGCGCCGTCGAGCGTGAACGTGGCACCAAACTTGGCGATGCTCGCCATGCAGATGACGCCAATCGTGAGCTTGGCGGCCGCCGCAGCAAAGCACGACGTGAGCGCCGAGGCCTTGTGCGCGAGCTTGAACGTCGCGCCCGAGACCGCATCGGCGTAGCTGCGGTACTCGAAGGCGGGGCCGGCGAGGAAGGTGGCGAAGCAGAACGCAAAGCCGTAGAATTCCACGAGCGACGGCAGCGCCGCGATCGCATACGTCTTGCGGACGCGCGCGACCTTGTCCGGGAGGTCCAAAGCCGGAGCGGCCGCGCCATCGAGCACGTTGTACGCAAACGACGTGAGCTTGATCACGAGCAGCATCTGCGGCCCGGTAAAGTCGAGGCTCCACCCGAGGTAGTCGACGTAGATGCGGTAGAGGTGCGAGAGTGAGAGATACGTCATGTTGAAGAGGAAGACGAGCATCGGCGCGCGGGCCGCGGGCGCGTACTTGACGAGGAGGTACGTGATTGTCGACGCTAAGAACGAATGGATCCACTGCGACCCGAGCACGAACTGCGCCATGAGGACGCCCGAGAGGAAGGAAAACCAATGCTTGGCTCGCGGCGGCAGCGTCCGGAAGGCAAGCGCGAGTGGGTACGCTGCAAACAAGCTCAGCGTGTAGCGCAATTGGTCGGGCGCGAAGCCGAGGACCTTGGAGAGCGACGCGACGTGCGCGTGCAGCAGCTCAAACGAGAACGGACAGAGCGCCAGCGCATACGCGTCGAGCTGTGCGGCCACTGCCTCCATCGTAGCACTATGTGAAATGAAAACTGAGATTCTTGTATACGTATGTGCGGTAGCTGCTGGGGCCACTTGAGCTTCGGCGCGCCAACTGCTGGAACCTGGCGCTGCCACGGTGGCGCCAGCGCGTATCGACGCAATCCGTGCGCCGGTTATGACGCAGGCCCAAAAACACACGCAAAGTGCGCAAAAACGCACTTTATCGGATTTCTCGCAAGGCCATTGGCTCGTTCGATTGCGCTTGCATGTCATCGGCGGTGACGTGGATCCGGGAGGCTCGGCAGCGACCGGTGGCCGAAGCCAGCGCCAGCAGTAGCCACGGACTGTCTCGCGATCGTGCGAGCCTAACACCACATGGCGACAACCTTTTGTGCACTTTGGCGTTCCTCCGCGTTCGCCCGCCGTCGCCCCAGCAACACACGTGCAACGACACGAAATGACCGCACGTCGCCCTGCGCGCTCGTCAACTAGCACGCATGCATGTCAACCATGCTTTGAATCGGACTCCGTTGGTAGCACCTGCCGCGGGTCGATCGCTGTAGTTTGCCACCCCGCCAACGTTGGCGTGTCGGCTACCTTGCAGTCTCATTTCTACGCCATCGGGCGTGCTTTTCTAGCGCCTCCTCGCAGCACAGTGTCTAATGGCTCGTCGCTGCTGCGTGGGCTTGTTGCGCATCATGCAGCGAAAGTTCCGTGCTTCGTCGAGGAGTCCGCGGATCGAGCGTTCGTGGCCACTGCTCCGATACCGGGAACCTTGCGTCGACAGTCCGGATAATGTCCGGATAACGTGTTGATGCTAGCAACTGGCCAATCACAGACGGCGGATGATGGACGAAGGCAGGATGGCCGAGTGGCATTTGTCATTTTCCGCCACGCCAGCGACGATGGAGTTCGGGTCCGCCCTTCGCGTGCTCGACGGCTACATGGAGGCCATCGCGCCGACGCTCACGCAGCTCGATGGCGTCGCCCAGACGCTCACGCCGCTCAAGTTTGAAGCCGCCAACGCCTTCTTGAACGAGATCGCGGCCGGCGCCGGCATGGAGCTCGACCAGGTGCGCTACGCCGTGTGCCTCTTCGCCGTGTACCCGCTCGCGCTTCTCTTCCAGCTCCTCCCGACCGCGACGCTCAAGCACCTCTACTCGCTTGGCGTCGGCGTCTCGCTCGCGCAGTTCGTCTTTGGCTCGCAGTGGGTGCACTCGTTCTTGATGTCGTTCTTGACGTACCTCCTCGTGTGGCTCGCGCCGGCCAAGTTTGCGCCGTCGATCGTCTTCCTCTTCAACATGACGTACATGTCGCTCGCGCACCTCTACCGCATCTACGTCGACTACATGGGCTGGAGCCTCGATTTCACCGGCCCGCAGATGCTCCTCGTGATCAAGCTCACGGCGTTTGCGTACAACTACTACGACGGCGTCGTCGACGTCAAGCGCCTCAACACGCCCACGGACAACAAGGGCCTCGCGCGCGTCTACGCCAGCCGCAAGGCGCTCAGCGTCGCCAAGATGCCGTCGTTCCTCGAGTTCTTCGCGTACGTCTACTGCTTTACGACGTTCCTCGCGGGCCCGGCCTTTGAGCTCCGCGAGTACCTCGACGTTGTCAACGGCGCCAAGCGCCTCGGGCCCGGCCGCTTCCTCGCGACCATCTCCAAGTTTGTCGTCGGCGTCACCTTCATGGGCCTCATGGTCGCCTTTGGCGGTGCATACCCGATCACGATGCTCTACAGCGACGAGATTGCGGCGCTGCCGCTTCTCGAGCGCCTCTTGAAGCTGTACATCTGCCTCTTCTTCGTCAAGGCCAAGTACTACGGCGCGTGGAAGATCTCGGAGGGCGCGACCGTGCTCTGCGGCTTCGGTTTCGAAGGCTTTGCCGCCGACGGCGCGTCCAAGGGCTGGAACGGCGTGAGCAACATGGACGTCCTCGGCTTCGAGTTGGCGCCGTCGATCCGCGAGGGCTCGCGCGCGTGGAACAAGGGCACGCAGGCGTGGCTCGAGCGCTACGTGTACTCGCGCACGGGCAACTCACTCATGGCCACGTACTTTGTGTCGGCCTTCTGGCACGGCTTTTACCCGGGCTACTACATCTTCTTTATGAGCATCCCGCTGCCGACGGCCGTGAACCGCGTCGCGTTCAAGCGCATCCGGCCCTACTTCCTCGAGGCGGACGGCTCGTTCGGCGCCAAGAAGCGCGTGTACGACGTCATTGGCACGATCTGCACCATCTTCACGCTGCACTACCTCGTGATCCCGTTCCAGGCGCTCTCGTGGGAGCACTCGCTCGCCGCGCTCACGCACATGAAGTTCTCGGGTCACATCATCATGGCCGTGCTCTACGTCGTCTTTTCGCTCGTGCCCATGCGCAAGCTCAAGACCAAGGAGCAGTAAGAAGAAGAGCACTAGAGATAACAGCAGAAATGTGCTTGCTACGTTTGCGATTCCTTGGTATCGATTTCTATATGCGAGTACAATTCGGTTCTTATCGACACAACCGATCACAACCGAGGAATACAATACATTCCTCGGCTCACTGCTGTCGTCGACCTCCGTTCCGAATACTTACTGCGCCGTAGGTGACAGACACGAATGGCCATGCAAAAGCCGGCGTTCCAACAACCATACTACATCCTCCAAGCTTGGGCGTCAAGAACGCGACGCTTGAATAGACCCTGCCCATGTGTTGCTGCGTGGAGCAAAGGAAGTATTATTTTAAAGTTGTATTCTTCCGAGGTCAGCACAGGAGCCATTGACGTGAGCGAACGTTTCGTGCCAAGTGGACCCACCAACACATGTGTTTCAGTGTCACACGCGGTGGGGATGTCTGCGCCGCAAATCTATTTTGAAACGCTCGCGGCAGAGACGCGTACACAGTAGCCTAGAAGGGCATCGATTATTCCCCTGACAGCAGCTAAAACAAGGCGCTTCCGGGACAACCAAGTGAACATAGCCTCGGTCTGCAAGGATACCTCTGGAAAGTGGTGGATTCTATTACAACCCAATGCTACTACCACTGTGGAATTCGACCTCGACCCAGTCATGTCCACGAGAGGAGTCAAACGCATTAGTGTCCATCGCCTGCGAGCATCCCACGGCTTGACGTCTCAGCGATGTCCTTGTTACCCACGTGGCTTACGCGTGAAGGGCCGACACGGCGGCTCGAGATGCATCTTAACAAGCACCACGTCGACCACAAAAAGCATTTGCAGTCGCTACATGTGTCGCTACATGTGTAGTGCCAAAGTTGGACTCCAACGGGTGCGATCAACCACGATCGAGTAGAAACGTTGAGGCCAAGCGTCCATTCGGAAAGGGCGCGTTGGACACTCCGTCGCGTCGTGTCCAACGCCGAACTCGGTGCTGCCGGTGGTCATTTCCCAACAAACATGGACGCCGAGAGCACTGGAAGCGACCGGACGGAGCGAGCCCGGGCGAACGCACGCGCCTACTACCAGCGGCACCGCCACGTCATCTTGGCGAAATTGCGCGCGCGGTACGAAGAAGACCCGGACAAGGAGCGCAACCGACAGCACGAGCGGTACCACCGCCGAAAAGCCGAAAAGGCTGCCCAGCAACAAGCCTCGGCGACACCGCTGGCTGGTAACGTCAGCCCCCACAGCATCCACTTTATTCTTAATTAACCCAACAATAGCAACACGAAAACTATATATGTACAATGAACTTGTGACACTTCATTCTTCACGAAAAACGGCATTCGGACACGCAACCGAGAGCAAGACAGCGCGGCGGGACATCGATCGCCGCGCGTGACGACCTGGAATGACTCCCGTGATGCAACGCAGACCTTGGAACAACCTGTCAACAGCCGGCAAAAATTGGTGGGCGGTGTGATGGGATTACATTTAAAGCTGTGCAGAAAGTCGAGCAAGCGAAGCTGCAAGCGATCACGAACACTTGTAAACGACAGGATAGAAGACAGTAGCTTGTTCGCGCGAGCACATGCTTGGGTGTTGGAGCCTTTCGTAGCAAGCAATTCCCTCCCGCGGATGTCTAGGATTTTTGGTTTAAACAGCCAGATACCGATTGACCGATTGGAAATTGTCGAATGTTGACTTGGTGGGGTGTTCGAAGTGCCTCGGCTGGCTTCGTACACTACCGGTTTAGATTTGGTGCTTGTTTGGTTCGACCCGACGCCTTGTGATTAACAAACACAATTCTTGAATGGATTCCATTCTACTACAGTACAATCTTGTGGCTCTTACGGGCTAGGTAATGCGGAGATGCACCACTCTTGTACATCACACATTTTTCATTTTTCCGCATTATTTCTCCAGGTCCATGCCGTCCAAAGCGTCGGCAGGTCGCGCGGTCGACCACATTGCGTTTGAAATGGAAATTGCCGAGAGTTGGCCCTTTGGTAGAGGACGCTTAGGAGAGCACGGCACGCGAGGTCGCATCGACGTCCGAGGCGTACAGCGCTAGCGAGGTGCGATCCAAGATGCATTTGTGGTCAATGCCAGAAATAAGATCGTAGTGCCATCTCGGCGGCACCACGCCAGGACGCCGACGCCGCTTGTCGACAACATCGCGTTTGAAATGGAATCGCTCAAACTTGGCACAGATAGAAGGAAGACACGTTGAAGAGCAGAGTAGACCACGTTACGTTGCCGCTTGCCGTCCTACAACGCGCGCAGTGCTCGATAACATATACAAAGTGCTCTTGAAACGTTAAAAAGCAAAGGACGGCATTGACACACCGTAGTCTTCGCTTTCTACTAGTGCACTTGTACCCGAGACAATGACCCCATTCACTCTGACGAATGTGATATCTAGCAACGTTCTTGGAGTTCCGATGCGGAGAGCTGTCGCATCACGGGGGGTTATTGGGACGGGAGGCTTTAGCGCTTGCAATGCTCGGATGGCTTGCACTGTTCTTGCGCACGCCAGCGTGCATGGTCCTTATATACATGCGTACTATCATCTCTTTGACGCTACATGTTGTTGGGCTCGATAACGCCATTTTGAGCCCAAAGAGTTTCAAGAAAGTAGCTCGAGATCACATGGCTCGAAAATGCTTGCGAATTAAGGCAGCTCGCCAGGTGCAAGATGCCTTCGTCTTCCACGTCGATTGATGACTCTAGCGCGAGGGTGTAAAGCTGAAGAGCCCACGTTTGCTCCGATAAAAGCGACAGTGCATCGCAGCACCGAGCATAGAAAAGAGGAAATGCGCAACCCATCGCTAGTGCCAAGTAAGCTCGCAAAGTACCACGAGATGCGGCCGCAGAACCTCCTCGAGAGTCTGAATTTGGCATCGCTGATCGCCTAGCCCATACCCAGCCACCAGACCATCGTTGGCAGGGACGAAACGGCATGGTGCAGATGACCGACGTCCTGACAGAGTCGAGCCGTTGCGATGATGGCAAGAGGAAGTCGGTCCGTACATAGGACGATAAATTTTCTCCCTTGTAGTCAATCACCCACCTCGAGGAGCGATCCCTGCAAGTACAAGAGCCCTCGTCGCGACAATCTGGCAACATATTCGTGGCCCGTAATCAGCCGCGCGCGATGGTATTGGCCAATCCATCACCCCGCTGGCAGCATGTTTGTCCCATGTTTCCGTTCAATGTCCCACTAAATCCCATGCGACGTTTTACACGTCTCTATATTCGGCACGTTTTCCAGTCCAATTCGGCATCATGCCCATCAAAATGGGGTAAAATGTAGTAAATCCCAGATCGTGCGTTTGACAGGCAACGCAAGCGTCTGTCTTTCAAATCCCAGCACTTTGCCATTTGAGGACAATGGTCGACGCCAAGGCCGGTCTGCACCGCGCCCGGTCGCGCTTCGTGCGCCTCATCATCAACAAGGACGGCAACATGGACGCGCTCGAGGAGCGCCGCGAAGAGCTCGTCGTGCTCGAGCGCTCCAAGCAGGCGTGGACCAACTACCGCCGCTTCTGCCAGTTCCGCTTTGGGTACCTCGCCTTCCTCGTCCTCATCTCGATCGTCATCTTCTCGTTCGCGCTCCTCATGGAGCTCTTCTTCGCGGTGTTTCTCCCGGCCGCGCGCGAAGACGCCAACTACTACCTCCGGTCCTTCCTCATGCTGCTCGCGCTGCCCATGACGCTCGTCTTCCTCTCGTACATGTTCGAGGAGGCGCTGCGCCTCTTCTCAGACGCGCTCAGCGGCACGGAAGGCAGCCTCGCCAACTTTCGCCTCTCGCTCGCCGTGCTTATTCACGCCGCGCGACACAAGGCCGTCATGACGCGCGAGCACACGGACCTCTCGCACGTCGACCCGTACTTTGGCGACAACGCGGCGCTCGAGATCCAGCCGCGCGCGACGCCGGGCGACGTCGAGAACCACGTGCCCGGCAGAGACATTGACTACTCGACGTTTGTGGTCGTCGATCTCATTTGCCCGATCTTGTTCGAGGTCGTGACGCTGGTCGCGTTTCTGATTTCGCTGGTTGCGACCTTCTCGCTCTCCGAGGCGTTCACGACGTACCTCCGCGCCGGCTTTTACGTGGTCGTCTTCTACCTCTGCGCCTGGGTCGTCGGCCATTTCTGGACGACGCGCAGCAAGCGCATGCGGTACCTCGTGCTCACGTACCGCGTGCACCGCGAGCGCATGAAGGCCGAGGTCCGCGGCTGCACAAGGACAAGTGGGCCAACCACTTTTGGCTCCTCGACATTGGCTTCCGCGCGTTCTACTGCCTCGGCTGGACCAAGCCCGAAGACGTCTCAAGCACCGCCGCGCCACGCGAGCCCGGTCGCGTCGCGCGCGCGATCCACGCGGCCAACGACAGAAATCCGTACCGAAAGCTACACGCGAACCTCAAGATTGCGCTCATGCTCCCGTGCATCTTTCTCGGCGCGTTCGTGTCGTTCTACGTCTTCCAGCTCGGCTGGCCCATCATGGGCTGCAGCCTCCTCCTCCTCGCGTCGGCGCTCCGGACGCGGTTCCCGCAGATCTTTGGCACGTCCTTCTTCTACTTATCTTGGCGTTCGTGCTCTTGGCCTTCATGTTCATCTCGTCGGCGTCCGCGATCGGCACGTTTGTCAAAGGCGGCTCGTTCGACGTGCGCCCGCCCGTCGATCCGCTGCACCCGAACGTCTCGATCGCGCTCCCCGGGCAGTTCAACATCCCCGTGTACCCGATTTGCCACTTTTCGCACCAGACGCTCGACGTGATCGACTTCGTGTTGATTTCCGACGCGGCGTACGGCTCGACCAACGAAATGCAAGACGCGATGCTCGGGAAGCGCTTCAACGGCACGGCGCTCCACAACTGGAGCGTTCCGGATCGCAGCAACCTCGCGACCGACCACCAGCAGTGGCTTCAGATCGACTTTGCCGACTTGAACGTGACCGTCGTCGCGATCCGAGGTACGCCATCGCTCTGGATCTGGTCACACAGCGTGGATATCGTAGGCACCGCGTCAGCTGCCGATGCACTCCAAGACATGCACTACTGGTTCGGCATCACGATCATGCAAACGGCCAACGTCTTCATCCCGTTCCTGAGCCAACTGCCCCAGGACTTTGTTGTGAACCTCCTCTCGCTGCGCTTTCTCAACAAGATCATCCCGACACCGGTCTACCAAAAGCTTCTCGACAAGGTCGAGGCGCTCAAAAAACAAAGTCCAACATCGTTGTGACGGGCCACTCGCTCGGTGGCGCCATGGCCGCCGTCGTGGGCGCCAAAATGCACTTGCCTGCGGTACGACGTCGTCTTGATACATGGATACACGGATCGGATGCTAGGTCTCGTTTTCGGGCCCGGGTCTCTTGTATTCGCGCGGTCGGTTTGACATTGACGACGAGCGCTCGATTCGCGACTACGTGCTCACGGTCAAGCCCCGGGGCGACTTCGTGCCGCGAGTGGACCGCCTCGGCGGCCTCGTCCAAGACATCGACTGCCGCCGCAACAACCCGAAAGCATGCCACGGCACCGACACGCACGCGGTACGACTCGACTGTTTTGCGTCCACGCTAAGCGCTTGGTTCCTAGTGCGAGTTTTACCTCACGTGCGGCGACAAGCGCGGCCGCGACTGGTCCCGTGTCTGCGAAGAGTACCGGAACCTCGCTAAGAAGATTGATTCGATCACAACGCAGAGCAACAACTAGCTACGACGGACATGATCAAGCTGACACTTTTTGTATATTCTGTGCTTTTGAGCACACAGAACGCTGCTATACGTACAATAACGTATGACCACCACGCGCGGCGCTAGACCACGGACGTTCAACGTCCTTGCGGATACTGTTGAGAAGGACGATTGGGCGGAGGCTCGAGACGGGTCCTTCGGGCTTCTTCGGTTTCGGCACACCTGAGTGCGCCGGCTGAGTGTGCTGGCGGAGCAGGGACGTGGTTGTACATGCCGCTGTGCGGACTGGCGTCTTCGATTTCGTCGGCAATCTTGTTGACGCGTTCGTCGGCGAGGTCCTTGCTTTCGTATCTCATGCAGTAGCTAATTCCGTTTGCTCTTGAGTTCTCGGGCGGCGTCTGCGTCGCGTTGATGCTCGTGCTGGTATCGCAGGTGACGGTTCGCAGAGCGTCTATTGGCGTCCAACTGCGCCGACGTGGCGCTCGTCTTTGCCGAGGAACCCGCGCCAGCGCCAGCGCGCCACCGCACCGACATCATCAGCGTGGCATGCGAGTCGAGAAAGGCCGCCAGCGCTGGCGTCCATGAGACTGCATGCAGGAAGCTACTGAAGACGTCACGCTTGATCAAGCGCGTAGCAATCGCTTCGACAACATACAAAGAGCGAGTGCGTCTGGCGGGGTCGCGCCGGCCGCCTTCTAGGAGGGACCATCGTCGCTTGCAAATTTGGGATCTTATCTGCGGATTGGCGAAGATTCGTCGCCAAATAGCCAATCAAACACAAGCAGACGTCACGCGCACCAGCCAACGCTCGTGAGGTAAGAAAATACGTCAGCCACACCCAACCGCCACTCGAATCGGCAGGACAACATGTACCCAACCTCTTCTTGGCTGACGTAGACTCCAAACCTCCAATCAACAACACCCTGCAAGCCAGCCGTGGCACATTGCGTTCGCTGGGCCCTAGCCCTAACCCTAACCCTTGGCCAAAAAATCCAAGGTCCCCGCAGGCGTCGAGGAGGGATGACCTGGAGCCTAACGGTAGCATCCGAGCCAACACAGTTGGTTGGGCAGTGTGTCCCTGTGGTTTCGCCAAGAATTGACACGAGGACATGTATATCAAACCCTTTAAGCTGCAAGCAGTGTAGCGAGTACACCAGTCACGGCTGAACCATCCGCGTGCGATGAGCTTGCGCAAAAGCCGTGGCCCGAGCGCGCATGAGCACCTCGACCTCGACCTAAATGGGCTGGGGCGACCTCTGACGGTAATCTGCCGAGCGAACATGTGCGATGCCGTGGCAGATGCGCGACAAAAGAGACCCGCAGATCGTTCTCGCCTCTGATCGATCCGCGCGCATCGATGCACGTGGTCGTGTCGGCAACCTCTTCGCAAGTCTACGCGAGCAAAAGCGCAACGACGCCGTTCGCATCCAGCGGGTTGCCTTGCAAGCGCACAGTCGCCAGCCGCGGAAGATGTGCGAGGAGGCAGCTCAGCGCCATGGCGCCTGCGCGCTTGATGTTGTTGCGGCTGAGATCCAGTGTGCGTAGACGGGGTGTGTGCACCAGCGCAGTCGAGAGCGCCGATGCGCCAACATCACCAAAGCTTTGGTTGACAAGCGAGAGCGTCTCAAGCTGCGATGTATGTCGGAGGAATGGTGCGAGGGCAAGAACACCGGCGTCGCGCAGCTTGTTGGACGTGAGGCCGAGGTGCGAGTAGCGCGGTAGGAGGAGTGCGAGCGTGAGGCAGTGGGTTGTCGAGAGGTGGATGTTGGTCAAGCGCAATGTCGTGAGCCGATTCAGACGCGGGAGGTCGTCATCAAGAAAGCACTGCTCATCACGACCGTCCGGGCCTTGCATCTCGTTCGAAGCACGCACGTGCAGCGACACGAGTGCACTGTTCACGAGCCTCCCGACCACGTAGCTCATTTGGGAGGGTGGCAGAAGCTGGAGGTCGAGGTGCGTCAGGTGGCGCGACAAGGTCGATCCGCTGCCCTGTTGAAGCCGCGTGTCAAGAGAGGAGGCACGTGCTCGTTTTGCCCAGAGTTGTTGAGCCGATGAGACCTCGTCCACGTTCGTCATCGTGAGCGACGTGAGCGGCGTCGCTTGGATCCATGCCGCGAGCGTTGCAGCTGCCTCGTCTGGAAAGCGCACCTTGAACGCACCGCGCAGCGCAAGCTTGGTCACGCGACGCATCGAGACGAGGAGGTCCGCCAGCCCTGTGAGAATGGCGCTTTGCGTCGCGTATCGCTCGTCCGGAGGCGGGATCGGCCGCGCCGCGATACAGACGTCGATCGATTGGAGCGACGCCGCATTGGCGAGGAACACTTGCTGGACGGTCGCTAGCGCACGCGCGTCCATGGTCCATGTTGTAATCGTGAGCGAGATACGTTCCAGTGTCGGCCACGCGCGCGGCAGCGTAGCGACCACCGGCACAACGGGCAGTGCGATGGTCGATTCGATGCAAAGGCGTGGGTTGACGATCAGGAGCTGGGCGAGCACGTTGTCAGCATTCGCAAGCTGCGTAAGAGAAGCAACATCGAGCGTCGGCCAAAGGACCTCGAGCCCGAGCGCATGCGACAGCGTCGTGGCGAGTTGCAGTGCCGGCGTGCGCAGCTGCTTCGGGAGCGCCTCGAGGAACGCCGTCATGCAGTCGACAGGCACGTACGTCGCAATGGCCTCGAGAAGCTCGGGCGACAGCAGCATCGTGTCGGGCTCTGGGCGGTGCTGGCGCTTGGCCAGCGTAGCACTGGTCATCTCGGTCGTCGTACTGGTGCACTCTCCTTCTGGCCACAGAGATCCCACTGCGCCTGGACATGCATCCGGAAACTTGCAGATTATCCGGTTACGCACCATACGTGGCAGCACGACCGATGAACAATATACCGCGGTGCGATGGAAGAGCTTGGGCCACGCATTGTAATATGTTGCGCTATCGGTCCACATCGTGTTCAAGGCACGGAAGACACGTGGGGAACAAGGAACGTTTTTCCTCACTTTGATTCTCTTGGCCCATGGCCAGGCGATACTTCGGAGCGCACGGCATGCGAGGCCGCTTCGACGTCCGAGGTGTACAGCGCTAGCGAGGTGCGATCCAAGATATGTGTATTTGAGGTCACCGCCAGAAATAAGATCGTAGTGCTATCTTGGTGGCACCGGCCACGATGCGGACACCATTTGTCGACAACATCGCGTTTGAAATGGAATCGCCCATAGTTTGCACAGTGACAGAAGTCACGTTGAGGAGCAGAGCAAGCCACGCTACGTTGCTGTTGCAGTCGATCGCCGCGCGCAATGCTCGACAACATTCACAAAGCGCTCTTAAAACGCTAAAAAGCAAAGGACTGCATTGGCGCGCCGTAGTCTTCGTCTTGTACACTTGTAGCAACCCTTTCACTGGATCGTTAATGCGATTCCTAGCAACAAGAATACAAATACTATGTTCAAAGCCATCGCATCCTGTGGAGCGATTGGGACGAGAGGTTTATAGCTACACCAATCGTCAATCCGCACTCTGTGGTGGCTTCCGCGGTGCAACGCAAACAACGCAGCGAGGGGAGAGTCATCTCCCAGGAAGCAGGCGGTTGTATTGCGTTACGCCACGAAGGCAGATCGAGAGGTATTGAGAAGTGGGACAAAGGACGCCTGCGCCGCTGATAGAAAGATAGGCTGTGCCGGATGAGACCGTCGCCACGATGCTCCAACTGGGGTCACTACCGTATAGGGTCGCTACCGGACATCATCTGTACATGGCACTTCGTCCTATCCTCTCTACATCGCACACAGACTACACAGACTTTGGGCTACTCGCTTCCTGCAGTCATAACTCTTCAGCGATACACGCTTGCATGCGCCTGGCATGGCTTGACCAAACCAGACACAACAACTCGCAGTGATTTGATGCCGTCAAACACCACTTGTGTAAAACGAGTGCCAAGCTATTTTGCGTCCTCCTATGCCAGGGACGAAATGTTCACAATAACGTTAAGTAATTCTTTCAACGAAAGCTCGTCCGTGCACAGCGACCGGTATTCTAGGCACGCTCGGCCTTCGTGCGAGTGATAACGATTGGCCACCGCTACTGTACAAACAAGTTTCATGCGCGACGATTCATCAAGGGATTCGATCCCTCCAAGCTCTGGTGCATCGACTCGACGACGGTGGCGACGTCGCCGCCATCCAGCTGTCAGGGCTGGCAGCGGCCTGCAAGCAGCAGAAAGTCATACGTGAGGCATGGGTCCAGTGCATTGAATCGGGCAGCTCGCTGTGGCTGGCGCGTAATTTTGGGTTTGCGGGTAAAAAATGGCTGCTAAAGATGGATCACGTGCTTTGCCAGCTCGTGCGGTTTTGCGTACCACTTCGTCGTACCGCCCATTGTGTGGAATCTTTTGACTTGTACTTCCCTGTCCAGCTAGCATCCACAACGACCGTCCCTGTGATATGAAATGCAGAGTCATCTCGCCGTCGTGACACTCCACGACTTCGACCTGTGAGTCGTACTGACTTGTCGCATTGCATGACGATAACGCGTTTCAGCGTTGCGATAGCTGTTACGAATCCAATGGATGGCACCCAACTGCTGGCAGATCTAAAGTTGGCACTTTCTCCTAGCCTCAAAAAGAAATCTGAGGCGTTGTGCGCACGCTCGAGATGGTGACGATAGCAGAGGACGTGGCGAGCACCGACGACGCAATGGCGTTTTCGGGCGGGACCTGCGGGCAGCACCAACGCCACACGGTCCAGCTCGACAGCGTGCTTTCAGAGTCCGAGAAATCGGAGGCGAAGGACGCTGATGGCGCCACGCTGAAAAATGCAACTTTGGTCAAGGGCCCAACGAACGACGACCGCCTCAACCCCGTCGCGATTGCCGTCTTTGCGCTCTGGGTGCTCGTCACCGTCAACTCACTTGTGGACCCACTCAAGACGATTTACGGCTACTTCGTCTACCTCGACAGCAACAACCAAAACGCCGTCTGGCAGCTCACGGTCGCCAACCACTTCAACAATGTCACGTCTCGCGTCTGTCCATTGAGCGGGCCGTTTCTCGACTGCTACTTTGAGCTGCCTGTATACGGCACCGGGTCCCTCGCCGGTGCGACCTGTCGGTCCTACTACCCCACCGACAAGGGCCCGACCCAGCACATTGGCAATTTTTTCGGCAACTGCACATTTCCCAACGGCCAGCGCGTTGACATGCCGGATGGCCGCACCACGGTGACGACGCAGTGGACGGTCCAAACAAGCTCTCTCGACCGAAAGTGTCTCACTCTACTCGGCGAAGGCGACAGCTTTCCGTGCGACGAGTACATCACGACCAACGGCCGCATCATCAACTACCGCGTGAGCCAGACGGAAACTAAAAAGTGGTGCAAGGAATTTGGCGGCTATTACATTCTCAACTTGACGTCGGGTATCCAAGAGGTGCTTGTCGCCAACGTCTCGGGGACGTCGGCTGCGTTTACAAGCATCCCGATGACGTACATGCAGCCCGTGTTTAGCCTCGAGCCGCTTCTTGGGTGCCCCGCCGAGGTGCGCATGGGCGGCATCGCCACCCACATCTCGACGTCAGGATGGTACGGCGACACGACGGCCCCATGGTCGGCGCGGACGACGAGCGCGGCGCACGCCAACGATGTGTCGCAACGCGCTTCGTCCGTCTTTGTCACGACAACACATTACGCGGAGGGTGACTTGACGCAGGTGCGCACGTCGTACAAGGACTCGTACCGGCTCGGGATCATCGCCATCATCACGTATTACCGCGCTTCGTCCGTCTACTACCCCATTCTGCTCGTGTACCTACGGCAGCGCCAGCCGTTCTTTCGGTGGCTGCGGCGCCGCAACTTTGGCTTGGTCTTGCACAAGCGCGAGCGGCACAACCTCTTCATTCTGCTCTTGCTGACGCTCGAGGCGCTGGCGAGCACGGAAGACGTGGTGATGTACTGCCAGCAGGTCGTCTACGGGGGCTCGTCGCTCGCGCAGCTCGCGCTCAAGTACATGTCGATCACGCGCATCATTTGGCCTTGTGCATTTTTACTCTTACTTGCGTCGCGGCTCGTCGAGGCGCTTCTCGGGCCCAAGCGGGCGTTTGCCATGTCGGAAGACCTTTTCCTCCTCGGCGCGCCGGTGGCCTGGATCTACATTCCGGTCTACGTGACCACCCAAGGCATGAGTCTCTTCCAAGGCTACCGCCAAACGGGCGCTATCATAAGCCACTATGCCAACTCGATCTTCAACGTGTATACAAACCAGATCAACAACCTCACGCTCTACTTTCAGCTCTTTGGGTACTTTACCATTATATCATCGGCGGCAACGTTTCTCGTCGACGTCGTCTGGCATGCGGTGACGCACAGCAGCAGCAGTCTCCTCGTCTCGATCATGTCGCTTCGCACGGCCAAAGAACCGGTGGACCCCAACGCGGTCACGTCCAACTTGCACCAAATCCTCATCGAGTCGACGCACCGCATGGCACCCGAGATCGCGCTGCAGATGACGCGCGCCAAGGTGCCACCGCTCATGCTCTGCGAGTCGCTCAATTTGGCGTCCGAGGGGTTTGTGTGCCTCGCGTACGGTGGCATCCATGTCGTCGCCGTCTCCGAGTGGGGATTCGCGCACCCACTCGAGAACGCGCTCGGGCACGTCGCTGTTATTCACGACGGCCATCGCGTCGCGTTCGACCCGAACGTTACGATCGACTCGTTGGTCAAGCTTTCGTCGCGCCCCGCGTGGCTCGGTATTCCCGACCTCTACTAACTTTTTCCTACTGTTTCTCGATTGCATGAATTATTTCTGGACGAAAAACTTCATTTCCGTCTTTTTGTCTAGTAGCCGCACCCGCTATGCAACATCTCGTGGACATACCCGGTCGCATTTTCTCGGGTGCACATCGAAACTTTGGTAGAGGGTGCCTTGGAGAGTACGGAATGCGAGGTCACATCGATGAGCGGGGCGTACAGTGGCAGCAAGACACGATCCAAGATGCACTCCAAACTAAGATCGTAGAGCCATTTGAGAGGCACAACGTGCACCAAACTAAGATCCTAGTGCCATCTTAGAGGCACCACTGCAAGACACTGGCGCCGCTTGTCGACACCATCATGTTTCAAATGGAATTGCCCATAGTTGGCACGGTGATACAAGACACTTTGAGGAGCGGAGCAAGCCACGCTGCGCTGCCGCTGGCGTCCTAGAACGCACGCAGTGCTTAACTTACTGTTAATATACCAAGCGCTCTTAAAGCGTGAAGAAGCAAATAATCACGTTGGCACGTCGTAGTCTTCGTCTTCTACACTTGTAGTAGCAACGATATCCCCTTCCACGCGATCCGAAATGCGATATATAGCAACATTCGTGGAGTTACTACGTCTAAAGCAAATGCTTTCAAAGCCATCATATCCTGTGGAGGGATTGGGACGAGAGGCATGGCACTCACAATTGTCGGACGTGAGTTCCTCTTCCACACTCACAACGATTTGATGTCGTCTATTGTCACTTGTGTAAAACGTGTGTCATGTATAATGCGTCCTCGTATGACAGAAATGATATATTCACAATATCGATTTCTATGACGTGGCACTCGGACAAGGTCCCATTTCCGAGCAAACGTTCATTTGTGTAAAAACAAGTGTAAAAACAAGTACGACAAAGGCGAAACGCAGTGCTTTTAGCGACAATCAGAAAACCCTAGAGCGGTGCTCAATCTGCTATTTGCGCTACAGTGCCTCGTTCGCATGGCACCGCGTCGCACAGCGGTCGCAAGCGGGCATCCTAACCACTGCGGACGTTGAAACTTGTGTGTCCGAGGTTCTTTTCGCATCGCTTCAATGCAGGACATTGGTTCACCAGGCAAGCGCTTTTAAAGATCTCTGCGTCCTCATGCAGCATGCAGGTTGCGGGTGCTTCTCGTTGAGGACCGATGCCTCATCAAGCACGATTCGTGGTACCAGCACCATCTCGACCAGCGTCGCAGCCATTGAGCGTCGGCGCTTGTACTTTGACACAGGCTACTTGGCGTATACAGGCGCGAAAGAGGCTCGCGGAGGTGTCAATCCAGTGTCGGGTCGTGGCGGCTGGCGTTCATGCAGCGCTGGTCGAAGCCCTCAGCGCCGTAGCGGTAGAAAGGTCATTGCTTTGAGGTTGGGTATCGTAGCGCTGAGACAAACGCCGACAGCGACAACCTCGAGCTGTGCGACCCCTGTCCCGCTGAAGCGTATCCGGACAAGTTCCGGATACCAAAACCAAGAGCAATTCCAAAATGATCGACACGGCGACGAGCCACGATACAAGTAACGTAGGCGCCGGCACTATTATAATAGAAGAAGCTGTACAAGCGCGCGTCATCTTGCGGCATCAAGTGTAACAGATACAACCTCAAGCACCTCACGCATTACGTCCTGCTGCTTGGACACCACAATCAGCACCGAGACCACGAGCGCGGCCGTGCGCGAGGCCGCCAGCGGCACGTCCAAGGGCTTCTATCCTCTCAACGCACGATGGCAAGTTAATTTCAACCTCCGTCTTGCGTGCAGTCGACGATCTGGCATGGCGTACCAAGCAGACCGAACCGTAAGACGGCGGACGCAATGCAGTCGATGAAGTTTGGACACTCGATCGACGCGCCGTCGCTCGTCATATCCGCGCTTCAGCGCGTCTTCACGACCCGCATCTCAGAGACGAAGATGACTGTCAGCAGCATGTGCGCGATGGTCAACGACGCCAAGGACCTCGCGCCGTATCTCCTCGACACGATTGCGCCGCGCTTCCAAATGCAGCTGCTCGAACTGATTCTCGAGGTCCGCACGGTCGCATCCAAGGTGCTTGGAATGTTTGTCAAGGGCCTTGGCGAGAGCTACTCTCTGCACCTCGTGTTATCGCTGCTGCAAACCATCGAGTTGGAGTCATCATCGGTCGAGGGGTCGGGTTCGGCCCAGGGGCTCTACGATGTACTCGTCAACCTTGGCCCGAGCGTGCTCGACCACGGTCTACGCGACGAAATCTTTCCGATTGCGCGCCACCCAAGGCCGCAGCTATGGTGTCGGCGTTCGCTGCACGTGGTGCCTTGGTGGCGTCGTTGTCGTCTTGGCTCTGCTGGAGGGCAGGCTTACAAGGGAGGCTTGCGTCGGCCCGTCAAGCAGTGGACCGGACTCAGCGCGCCGCCGAGCGCGATGCCTTCGTATGTGTACTTGTCGATGCTGGCCACTGACAGCGGCGTGGTCATGTCGATGGCCGGCGGCGTCGCCTGGTCTTCTTGAGCGCCTTGACCCGGATGTCGACGTTCCGCCTGTACTTCTCGCGCAAGGCAGCGCGCTCTGCCTCTTGGTGCACCGGGTCGTCGCGCCGGACCTTCTCGATGTTCCCGCGCGTCCACACCACTTCTTGTGCTTGCGGATCCGGCTCGTTTGGAACTCGATCTGGCATGGATGTTTTATTGGCTGAATGCTTGATTATTTCTAACCAATCACAAGACCGCGTATTAAATAGTGTGAGCACAGTCCAACACAACGACGAGTAGCAGCCCACAGACGTACCAGCGCCACGTAGCAGCCGTGCATACATCTCCACACACTTCTTGAACGACGTACAAGTCGTTTCCGACGCTGCACGTAGCGCATGCATGCGAATTCCAGCGTCGATTTTTCGAGGTGGGCAAATAAACGCCCAGATGCACAATGTGTTTTCGCGCAGTTCGAAAACTCGACCGACTCCAACGCGGGCAGCCACAGTTGGCTATGTATATGGACTGGCCCAGTGACTTGCGTTTGGGATGTGGTAGGCGCTTGGGCTCTCGCAGCAAAGTCGTACTGCCGAGCGTCGGTTTTCACGAAATTCGACATGCAATTTCGGTTGAAAATGCGTCGAAGGGTCGGAAACCGAGGACGCCATCTCATGTTATCTATGTTAAAGAGCGTGTTGCATGTGGCTGATGGAGGCAATGTGTGCGCGGTACCGCTGCGCCATGAGGCCTCGTATCATGAAACAGTATTTCGGTATAGCGTAAAAACACACTATATCAAACTAGTGTTTGCCGCTGTCATTTGCTCTCGCTACACCACGCTGCGTCAGTCACCTGTAGCTGGCTCTGAAAAAACGAAATAAGATTAATTTTCATCTTATTTATTCTCTTGGCCCATCGCCAGGTCGCGAGGTCGACAACATTGTGTTTGAAAATGTAATCGCCAAAACTTGGCACATTGGTAAAGGTCGCTGTCGAGAGCATGGAATGCTAGGTCGCGTCGACGTCCGAGGCGTAGAGCGGTAGCGAGACGCGATCCAAGATGTACTCCAAATTAAGATCGTAGTGCCATCGTAGAGGCACCACTCCATCGAACCAGGGCTTCCACGCATGCAATCGGCACCAATTTTGCACGCATCACGACGAAGCATATTTTTTAAAAGTTGACATCAGTATATATTACAAAAGACAGCTTGTACAAGCGATATATAAACTCGACAACCACGAGAGCTTCACGGCGTCAATCAAGCTCATCTTTTGGTAGATACCAAATTCAACGATGCCGATCATGAAAAATGTGACGTGGTAGAGTTGTGGGAGTAGTGTGAGGATTGCAGTATCAATGTTTTATCGTGTCTGTCCAATATTGAGATATCGAGTCCACTGTCTGTTATAAGGCACAGTCGTTGGTCTGTCGGGTATGCGTCACATTCCTACGTATGTCACTGATGAGTCACAGTCCGTGGTGTGTCATAATGCGTTGTCATCGCACCAGTGCCTAAATCCTCACCTTTGGCAAGCAGCAACTTGGAGCGAAGGCTTCTGTCACGCGTACATGAGAACGATCGCCAGCATGAGCAGCTCGGAGTA
>NW_012156503.1:0-648 GCF_000151545.1 Saprolegnia parasitica CBS 223.65 | reverse complement strand
CTTTCTCAGAAAATCAACGCTCTTAGGCCCTTAGCAGATTCGAGCAGTCTGGGGGCGCAGGACGCCTAGCAAGCTCAGCAGATTTAGGGTTTCAAGATTTTCAGCGTTTTACGGTCTCGAGCGTTTAACGTTTTAAGGTTTTAGGGTTCCGGAGTCTAAGGGCCTTAGAATTTAGGAGCTTAAGCACTTAAGGCTTTAGCAAGTTAAGGAGGTTGAAGGCATTTGCCTTTCAAGGGTTTAAGGTTTTAAGAGTTAAAGGGTTTCAGGGTTCAAGGGTTTAAGCCTTTCAGCTCTTAAGGGCTTTAAGTTTAAAGGTTTTAGCCTTCAAGGGGTTTAAGGGTTTAAGGTTCAAGACGTTTAGGAGTTTAGGGTTTAGGACTTTGGGGGTTTAGGAGTTTAGGGCTTAAGAAGTCTCAGCACTTTAAGGTTTAGGGTTAGCAAATAAGAAGAAGGTTTAGGGGGGGAGGAGGCTTAAGGGTGTAAGGGTGTAAGGGTTAGGAGGTTAGGAGTGTAAGGGTGTAAGGGTGTAAGGGTGTAAGGGGTTAGGAGGTTAGGAGGTTAGGAGGTTAGGAGGGTGTAAGGGTGTAAGGGTGTAAGGAGGTGGAGTGTAAGGGTGTAAGGGGGTGTAGGAGGTTAGGAGTGTAAGGG
>NW_012156502.1:66436-107137 GCF_000151545.1 Saprolegnia parasitica CBS 223.65 | reverse complement strand
TGCCTGATGCCCCACAAACGGTACCCGGTGCCGGCCGCCCTCTTTCCCTGCCCACCGCTCAGCGCGACCGAGTCGGCCGCGTACATGCAGCTCGGCCACGACACGCTCGACAAATTCTTGGACGCTGCCTTTCCAATGACGCATCGGTGCGCTGGAGCCCGCTCGGCGAAGTCGACAACGTCCACGTCTACGAAGGCGAGATGCCCGGGCTCAAGCTCGACCGCCGTACGTAGCGCCGATTTGACAGGCAGATCACTCATGGCTCGTGGTATAGACACTCTGCCGTACCGTGCGATTGGCCGCGTCCAGGCGACGCTGCCCGAGGTCGCGGGGCTGCACAACTTTGACACCCGCGACAAGTGCCTCGAGTACATTTACGAATACGCCGGCGACATTATGGACATGATGCCGCTCTACACGCTCGCGTCGAGCGACGACGGCATGCACCGCATGTACCTCAAGTGGGTCGCGTGCGCGACGCCGGTACCGGTTGTCCGGGACCGCGATTTCGTCTTCCTCGAGGTATAGTTCGATTGTTTGAATATGGTATGAAGTCACCCTACCTGTAGACGCAAGATGCGTTTGAACGGGACGGACGACGGGGCTGGGCCTTTTGCCAGTACTCGGTCGACTTGGCGTGCTGTCCATCCCTCAAAGACACGGAAATGAACCTCGTGCGGGGCACTCTCAACTACACGGGCGCCGTCTTTCTCGAGACGGACGAGCCCGGTGTCCTCGACGTCATTTACCACGTCGCGACCAATTTTAAGGGCCACATTCCCGTGCTCTTGCGCAAGATTCACATTCGCCACCGCGCCGCGCGCAAGATCTTGAGCATCCAAGACTATCTCCAGCGCCGACGGAACTACACTGGTGTGCGCTCGTCGCTGCTTGACCCGTCGCGCTGCGCCGTGTGCGCCCACAGCAGCACCCGCTTCCAGCGCCTCCGTGCCTGCCACGGCTGCCACCTGGTACGGCTCTTGCGTCACAAGCTGCCAAATGGAAACGAACACTCATATACCGCCACATTGTAGCCCGTGTGTGCGCATTGCAGTCGCAAATGGAGCCGCCACGGCGCACCAAGCGTCCGCGTCTGCCAACTTTGCTCGGCCGGTGCACGCCAAGGCCTCATCTCGTCCATGCGCAGCACGTCGTCGGGTCGAACCTTCTCGTCGTCGTCGTCGTCGTCGTCATCGATGTCGTCGGGCATCAGGTCGCCCCGCCACACGATGGTTGGGCGCAGCACTGAAATGGACTTGTCGTATCTGAACCTCTACCGCAACATTCCCGAAGAAGCTAGCGGCGGCGTCTCGCCAGTCTCTTCGTCGTGCGTCATGTCGTTGGACGTGGGCGCTTGGGACGACGACGACGACGTTGTCTCGGCTACGATGCGGTCTGAAGCCGATCTCAATGCCGACTCGCACGTCGGCTTTCGCGACGTCCTAAGTCGCCTCACGAGCAAGCTTGCCCGCGTGCATTGACGCTGGCAGCCACCGTAGCCAAGGATGTGGCGGCGACCATTGGAAGTCGACGTCATCGTCATATTCTATAGTGTATTTATTGGAGAGAAACATCATTTTGAACCATGTCCCTTTGAGCTGCACCAACAGAGACGACAACGTCGTTGACAGCACTATATTGTCAAGTGCTATTGGCACACGAGATGCCCGTCTCCACAACGCCAGCGGCGGGTGATGAAGGAGGCTATTCTTCTCTCGATGTATACAACGTCTGTGGTATAGTTTTTGCACAAGATTGCCCGAAAAGCGGCGCGAAACACAGAGGTATCTACGCAGATCCGCCGATGCGCCGCTGGGTGCGGTTAGGGTAGGGTAGGGCAAGGGTAAGGAGAGAGGATCGAACGCAAGATCTTGAGCTCTTTCGATACCATCCAACGATCCGGGTGGGTGTATCTATTTGCGTTGCACTTGGGGAGACGAGGAGGGACCGCCCGCCTATTGCGCCCGTTCACGTTGGTAGAATATCGCACGTCCATGCGCGAAACGCCATCGTTTCCTTCGAGTGCCAAAAGCCTGCCACGTAGATGACTTGGCCTCATCCATGTAATTGTATGGGTGGAGGTCTGCGAACGTCGGTATGTTCGCCGACGTGGCCATCGACGAGTGTGGCTGCCATCATGCAAAGGAATCGGAAAATGTAATCCTTCCGGATAGCTAGCCTCAACCGCACAAGCCACAAACCGTGGCCGGACAACTCGGCCGACAATTCGACTCGACACTGGCGACGGAGGCTATTCCTGCATAGACTAATGGGTTGGTAGGCCATATACATCGGGTTGGTGTAATAGGCGTGTTTGTGGTGTCCATCTTTGATTTCACCGTGAATTTAGCACCAAAATGTATCAGATCGCAGTTGTCGGAGGTACAGATCACACGTCGGGAGCGACTCGATGGGATCTCCAGCCTACAATTCTTAGTAGGTGTTGTGTGTCGCCGGTGGTCGAATAAATGGCCCTGACTTGGGCGCATACATGGGTCGGGAGAAGGTGTGTCGACCGCAGGCCAGCCATGCGATTCGCGAGGAGATATTTTATTCGCTATCCAGTCTCGATACGGGATGTTCGGATCTCGTTTCATCGGCTCCTCGCCATTGTTTCTGCTCCACCTCGAGCACCAGCAGTCGCTGGGATACAGGTCCATGCATGCTGGGTCCATGCATTTTTGGCATAAAAGCTCTATGGTACGCACGGCGTCATAATATATCAAGGTGCAGTATTCAAGACCATTGTGTACGACACTATCTTATGCATCCATTGTCTCTATGAACATGCTACTTGAATGTTCGTTGACAATAAAAATTCGTCACGATGGGTTGGCTTCAATCAATGCAACAACGCGATTGGCCAAAAGATCCGATTTTGGCGCTTTGAATTGCATCCATTCGGTAATAACTGCCAATCAATCGGCAGAATGTGTCTCGGGTGCGATCTTTCGATGGACAAAGACGTTGCACTGTACAGTACCGATGCTCAAAAATGTCGACTCTCTGCGGGCTGGAAGCGGTGCTTCTTGTTGCAGGACGCGACGACGACGATCAGGTCGTCCCTCCTGGAACGACCAAAGGTCGTCGGCTCAGATCGCAGTACGCGCGCCGTCGTCGGCTGCACAGACATGGTCGTAAGCATGGCCATGTCCTGCTTATCACGACGAAGAAAGCCCAACAGCCCGAGGCAGACTCCATGACGACTCGTGATAGTATTACCCTCTCGTCCACTCGAGAAGGCGATGGAAAGGCAGGTAGACGAAGCGTCGGCCCGCCGGCCTCCCGATTGGCGCCAAATTGGCTCTTGGTTTCAGCAACGGCCGGTGCGCCGCTCCGCTTTTACAAAACCGTATGATGCTGATTGCTACAACCCGATCAGGCCCAACCGTTGCCCGCACGTTCCGAGTGCTACGCTGGAACCCGTGACCACCTGCATCCAGGTTGCTTTAAATGCCGACGGTCTACACGCTATGTACTGCAAAGCGTCTTCTCTGAGGCCACCAAGAATAGAACTACGTAGATATGCAAATGTCCACCGAGATGGCAGTGAGTTGTGTTGCTATCCGTCCGCCCTGTCCGCCCTGGCTCGGTGCGATATCCGATGGCAACCTGATTCCCACCCGCGTATTTTCCTTTCTACCCCACATATTTCACATGCCATCGTGCCAAAAGAGGGTTTTTATGGACCCGATTTCGTCACTCGTCCAAGAATTCGCTTAATAAGTACCAATCGAGCACATCGTGATGCATTTCGTCCGCTTTCGACGCATTTTTCCCACCCATGGTATTCATGAGAGCTCAAGTCCTTTCTGCACATTGCATGGCAATAACAAATTTCTATTGTAGGATGTTCTTGGACACATCTGTACGTCTACCTTATGGGCTCCCTAGGGTCTGCGCTTGCGTTCGATTCAAAATGTCGTATCTAAGAGAATGGCTCCGCGAGTACCGTCTGGTGCAAACTGGCCACACCTTCAAGTAACCTGGTGACACGTGGGAAGAGACAGCCTAAACGGCAACAGTGTCGAGTCGCATTCGCCAACTTATCCCTCCTCGAGCATGTTTGGTGGGCACAAGCGGCACGGCTACCCGGTCCGCGATGATTTTTTGCCATGCAATTCGCTCCCATCGACGCGCAAGGCCGAGCTCGCCACGTTTGGGGCCTCCGCGTTTGACACATTTGTTCAAAAGGCGGTCGTCGGCGACCGCTCGATCGCGTGGAACCTCATTGACGACACGGTGGACCAAATCAAGCTCTACGAAGGCCGCGTCGCCTTTCTCGACAAGCGTAGTGGCTCCATGATGCGTGCTACATGGTCTCATCATCCTCGCTCTTGTACCAATAGATGGTCTGCCGTACTTGGCGACGACAACGTTTGCAGGCGAGCTTGCAACGATCGCGGGACTCCATGGCGCGACGACGCACGCCGACTGTGTTGCGTTCATTCGATCGTATGCGCCGGACGTGCTCGACATGGTCGTGCTCGAGATGTTCCACGAGGCGCCGCGACCCATGACCCTCAAATGGAGTGCGGTGGCGAGTCCGTGGCCGCTCACCATCAGCGACCGCGATTTCGTCTACCTCGAGGTACACACCGTGTTTGCATGTTGCTTGAACCGCAACGTTGCAATTGGGTTGTAGATTTCCGACTACTTCCACTTGCCCGACGGGCGACGCGGATGGGGCTACTGCCAAGTGTCGGTCGAGCTCGACCACGTGCCGTCGCTCCAAGCGTCATCGCTCAAACTCGTACGCGGCGTGCTCTGCCACACGGGCTGTCTCTACATTGAGAGCATGGTCGACGACGGCTGCGTCGACGTGATTTACCACATTGCGTCCGACTTTCGCGGACGTATTCCGTACTGGGCGCGCAAGCACGGCATTAAGAGTCGCGTGCGGCAGCTGCTTTTGCTGAGCGCGACGGCGCGGGAAGACGCGGCCAAGCGCAAGCAGACGACATGCAGTTTGTGCGAGAAGGCGGGCTCGCGGCTCTTTCGCCGGCTTCGGCAGTGCGACGGCTGCAGCGAGGTACGGCGCGTGCATGCCAAGGAGGCTCATGCGGTATGTGCGTAGATGGTGTGCCCCAAGTGCCGCGAAAAATGGGTCCACGCCGATGGCTCGAGCCGCCGCCTCTGTACGTACTGCAGCTGCACGGACCGCAGCACGAGTAGTGTTCGCGTCTCGCGCCGGACCCAAGGGACGGCGTCGTCGACGTCGCTGCCGACGCCACCAAAGAGCTACAGCCAGCGACACATGCCAGCCATGGACTCGCTTCGGGGCCAAGGGCAGCGGTCGTCCTTTTCCAAGTCGGAGATGGACCTTTCGTACCTCGGGGCATACCGCAAAGCGCCGCCGCCAACGGCGCCGGCACGTCAGATTTTGTCGCTCGGGCTGTAACCGCGCGTCCGTCGCGGCGAGAATAAAGGGTGTATTTATGCGCAAATTTGGTACTCTAGCTTGCATCTCTTGCGACGTCTCTAGCGTGCGAAGAACTCGACATCGAGCTATTTACTTAACGTCGTTAATCGTACCATTATAGTACTCGAGTACTTACTTGGTCGTCGTCAACTGGGTCGGTGGTCCGTCGGGGGTTTCCGGTACGAGCATTTTACCGTACTGCGACCGTGAGAGATTTGCCAAGCGTTCTGGACGCAATGTACCATTGTATATGCGCCGGCCCGTCGTGACGGACCACCCACGGGCACCGCCAGCGTGGTGTGAACCTTCAGTTTGAATGAGGTTAGACTGTCGTGATGTGCTGGCAGCACCAGAGCGCGCGACGGTTTCGTCGTGGCGCCAATCAGCAACCTCAATAGGATCGCTACCCCTTGCCTTTCGAGAAAGCAGGCGGTACGAAAAGGCCGTTCCTTGACTGACCGTAGGCCACGTGGGGCGGCTATTAGTATCGAGTGTAACCTACTGGCGCGCACGTTGATGTCCTCTCCTTGTCGTTTTGGACGGTCTCTGCATACCGGTACAGTATCGGTAGCGAGATGGTATGTCGTCGTGAGTCATAGAACTCGATGATTGAACACACTATGGTAGTCTGTAGTGCTTGTACACGACAGGGTTCATGCCAGTGCCAGTGCGGATTCGCACCGGCGCTTCCCCACAGGTACAGTACCGGTTTCCCCGGCGTGCATGGGATGATGATGCATGCTGCGTGCTTTTTCCCCACTTGTGTCGCCCAAAACCAGAAGCGCAATTCCGGGTGCGGTGGGTGGGTACGCACGTCGATGCTATCTCGATACTGTGTAGTTTGCTGTCCCAAATCACTCGGTACCCACGCCGCAACTCGCCGTTTGAACGCATCTCCGATGGCGATCGTCGTTCCTGTGGTGATTCGTGCTTGATCGACGTCCATGGCCAGTGCGTTCTTTGGCCATGTCCTGTCGAGGACGCATCGTCCCACGGCGGCTGCTGGCGGTAACCTATGTAGACGAGCTGCAAAGACACCAAAGCCGCGTGTGTCCCTGTATGCACCTGGACATCAACATCAAGACACCCTGTCCTGTCTACGCACCGGCATAGTCAAACCACCGTGCCTCTCAGTGCCCCAACCACGCCTGTACATTGTGGGGAAAAGCGTTTTTCGAGAAACTAGTGTGCCTTAACAACTCGGCCAAGTGCAGTGCAGAGCACGACGCATAGGCCATGCGTCGTCGCTGAATCGCCCACTCGTTGCTCCATTTCGCGCCATGTGGTGGCATGCTTCGGCAAAAAATGTCGCAGCTACCGTGGCCAGGTGACGCTGCCTCGCAATACACACATTTCCTCGTGGCCCACACGCAAGACGATGCTGAGCAGCAGCAGCAGTAGCCGCAGGAAGCTCTACCCGGTCCCGGTCGACTTTTTCCAATGCCCGAAACTCTCGGCCGAGCAGCACGCGTCGTACATTCGCCTCGGCGACGAGATCCTCCAAACGTTTTGACGCAAATTGCGCTCGACTCGCCCGACGACTGGCACCTCGTCGGCAACCACAGCGACGGCGTCCGCGTCTACGAAGGCCTCCGCCCGTGCAAGGACAGCCGTACGTCTCATGGGCTCCTATGATGGTGGATGAGGATGCGCGTCATGTAGGCAACTTGCTGCCGTTCCGAACGACGACCAAAGTGCATGCAACGCTCAGCGAGATTGCACTTTTGCACGCGTTCGACTCGCGGGAGGAGTGCCAGCACTACATTCACATGTATGCCTCGGACCTCGTCGACATGCTGCCGCTCTACACGTTCCTCGAGCGCACGCAGGAGCACCCGCTCAAGCAGACGTACATCAAGTGGAGTGCGGGCCAGAGCCCGATTGGGGTGTTTGCCGACCGCGACTTTCTGTACCTCGAGGTAGACGCACACCTTTGGCTACATGTCGAAAAGTGAACTCGGTCCTATAGGCACAAGACGAAGTTGTGCTTGCCGATGGTCGACGCGGCTGGGCGTTTTGCCAGCACTCGATCGCATTGCCGTCGGTGCCGACGATGGAAAACACCGATTTCAAGCTCATTCGGAGCTGGATGCACCACACGGGGGCGCTCTTCGTCGAGACGGAGACGCCCGGTGTCCTCGACCTTATCTACAACGTCGCGGTGGACTTTAAAGGCTCGATGCCGGTTTGGGTGCAGAAGATTGCGCTCAAGCGCCGGGCGAAAAAGATCTGCTCGGTCAAAGACCACGTCAAGAAGATGCGCAAGCTCGCGCAGGTGACGACGCCGCCGACGACGCCCGCCCACCGCACGCATTCGAGCTGCAAGGTCTGCGCCCAGCCCGCCGTGAGCCCCCGGTCGTGCGAGTGCTGCGCCGAGGTACGATTTATTCTCTTGGCCTCGTCAGCGGACGCTCACACGTTCTAGGCGGTGTGCGAAGCGTGCAGCCGCAAGTGGCGCCGGCGCGGCTGGAACAGCGTGCGCCTCTGCCTCGACTGCTGCCCCGAGGGTCAAGAGCCGCCGAGTGACATCCGCGACTTGATGAAGAAGACCAACACCGTGGCTATTGACGGCCCCAAGCTCAAGCGGTATGCGCGCCGGAACGAACCGCCCACGTTGAGCGACGCGCCGGGGCTGGACCTCTCGTACCTTCAAGTATACCGCAATGCGTCTGCGTCGAGCGTGAGCGATTCCAGCACCGACAGCAGCCCGTACGACGCCCACTGCATCCCAGAAGAGACAGACGAGCAAGATGGTCGACCGTAGTAGCTAATGTAGTCCATCATGGCTCACACGAAACACAGTGCCTTTGTAATCGTGTCTGCCCCGTCGTTGCTTACACTGTCATCACGGCCAACATCCAAGCTGCCAAAACACTGGTAACGATAGGTGGTCGTCACCGTTGATGCGCGATGCGTATCGGTCCAAGCCGTGTGTGCATGGTAATAGCACTCCACCCGCAACCCAGCCCGCAACCATGGCCTTTCTGCACCGCGTAGCCGAGATAAATTTTTGAATTTTCGTCCCCAGTTTGCCGTTGGGAAATCAAAATGATGGACCCTTGACGTGGCGCTGTCGCAGCACGGATGACTGTATACGGATACCAAGACATACATGTAGACAAAATTGTTAACTAATCGATCGACAAAATGGCATGTCCCAGCAGCGACCAGTGGAATATTCTTACGATCCGCATACATTCGGCGCCGTTTTGTGCAACTGTGGCATTTTGCAAAATTGATCGCCCATGTTCAGCGTGCTCGACCAGATTGCACCGGCGGCGATCGCGCGCCGCCCGCGCAACTACTACGCCGTCCCCGAGGTATGATGACCATGCCCCGCGGGCCATCAAGGCGTGCGTAGACGTGTCCGTTTGCAGCGACGCCCGGCATTAGCTTTGAGATTGCGCTGCCCAATGAGACGATGGTCCTCGGCGACAGCCGCGTGTTTCTCATCTTCGGCGCCACTGCGTCGCCCAAGGACGGCATGACGTCGGCGCAGTCGGCGTTCTTTGCTCAAGACGTGGCGAACGTCCGCTCGATCACGTTTGACGCGGCGGCGTTCAGCGTGCCGGGGGCGCTGGGATTTCTGCCTCCGAGCCTCGGTGGCTGGACCGCCGACAACTGCTTTGTCCAAGCGTTTATCAATGCGAACCCGCTCGACCCGGATCCGATGACGTGTGTCGGCAACCTCTACAGTGTGCCAACGCGCCTCGACTGGTCGCGACTCTGCGCCGACGCGCCCACCACGCTAACGCTCTTGGCAACCGAGGTACTCGGATGCTCGGACCACTCGCGATGATGGAATACATCGATGCGTGTAGACGGTCCACGCCACGATCGAGCCGCCAACTTCGGAGTTCCTTCACAAGATGACGATCACGAGCCGGCTCCTCACCGCGCACCACGGCCGGTGTATCGAGATGATGGCTGCGATCACGCTTCCGCCGCAGTACGACCCAGCGATCGCCTACCCGACCGTCTACACCATTGAAGGTAGCGGTGTCGACCACGTCGACGTGATCCAAGACGTATGGACCATTAGGCTTTGGTGGCACCGAGACGTACCTGCAGCGGGCCTACGCGTTTTTGGAGAGCGACATGGGTCTGCGCTGGCAGTCAGGCACGTGGCCAGAAGTGCCGATGCTGCGGATCGTCCTCGGCTCGCGCATGACGTACGGTACGACCGCCTATTTTAGCGCGGTGCAGCGAGTGCATGGAATCGGTAGGCCACACGTCGTTTGCCGATTCGGAGACCAACGGACCGTGGGCGACCGCGCTGGTATCGGGATCCCTTTCTTCATCGTTATGACTCGGTATGGGTGTAGATCACGGAGCTTCTTCCAGCGATCGAGGCCAAGTATCCATCCCACGGACGCTACCTGTACTCCCCTTCTAGTTGTCGATGGTGATGCTGAGGTGGACTAGAATGGGCCATTCGTCGGGCGGCTGGTCGACGCTCTGGTTGCAGCTGCAGTACCCTAGCGTCTTTGACGGGACATGGAGCAGCGTACGTCCTTGACCGGCATGTGCGTTTTTGCCATTTGTATTGCTGATGTCTAGGCCCCCGACCCCGTCGACTTTACATGCTTTCAGGTAGATGACGGATAGAGCCGTGTGTTGAGCGGAATGGTTAGCTGGCCAACATTTACGAAGACGACAACATCTACTGGGATTCCTATGGGCGGTTCGCCCCAGCTCGTTGACCATCCATCTCACCACACGATGCTAGCCAAGTGCCCATGAGTCGCGAGCTTCCTTGGCTCACGGCCAAGCTGGCCAACCAAATCGAGTGGGTTTACGGTCGGGCCAATGGCGGGCAGTGGGACGCGTTTGTACGTACGACACGCGTCTTTGGCACATAGCAGAACGTACTTTTTACGTAGCCCGCCATCTTTAGCCCCCGACGCAGTGACGGCACCCCCGCCCCGCTCTTTGACAAGGTACATAGCACGACGTCGTCACGACTTTTCACGAGCAGCGCACAGGTCACGGGCGATATCGATCGCGGCGTTGCCCACACGTGGAAGCGCTTTGACATTTGCCGGCTCTTGCAAGCGCAGCCCGAGCTACTGAGCACGACCTTGGCAGGTACAACACGACCTCAAGTAGGCTCGAGAGACAACACAAATGTGTGGTTGCCAGGCAAGGTCCACGTTGTGTGCGGCCGCGACGATACCTACTACCTGGACCGCGCGTGTCGCAAGCTCCAAGGGCTCGTGCACGCGCCGGCGTCGGAAGCGAGTGGCAACTACGTGCGCATGGTCCCTGGCAACCACAGCACCATCAAGACGCAAACGCTGTTTGATGGCTTCTTTGCCGAGATGGTGGCCGCCCACCGTCAACAATACGGGTCCATGTAGATCATAGCCCTATCCCTTGATACTCCTTTCTATTGCGACGGTTGTTTGTCGACTTTATGGCATACGATGGGACTGGTATCTGTGTCTGCAAGCCATACATTGTAGTAAAAAATGAGACTTGAGAAAAGAGTCAGTCGGTCAATGGAAGTGCATACTGTGCCCGGGCCGCCAGCCACGACTCGGGGGGCAGCGACGTGGTGTGCAGGGGAAGTCGCACGACGCGCCAGCCTTTCACGTCCAGCGCCACGATCTCGTCGCAGCTGCTCTGGTACGTGAGAATGCCCGTGGGCAAGGCCGATGCGCGGTCCAGATAGTACGTCTCATTCTGGACCCACGGTGCCGACACAAAGAGATAGCGGGCGCCCGCATAGAGATAGCGCGATGCGACGACGTTGGACGCCGGCGATTCGACAAAATACCGCGCGACCAGATACGTCAGCAGACTCGACGCACACACCGTCACGAGCAGCAGGAGCAGGCGACTTTGGCTGCCAATTTCAAGGATCCCGCTGTCGCAGAGAACGGTATCGTCCATGCGGCCGATACCACACGCTTTTTCAATGTGGGCCGAGTGCGAGACCGGCCGGAGCAGGCTCGCGGTGCCTGTCATGAGCCAGATCAAGCATGCATTCGGCGTCGCGTAGTAGCTCGTATATTGCCGCGTGTAGACCATGGCCACATCGTTGACGATCGTGGAGAACCACGTGACTTCGCCGGCGGCGAGAAGCGTCGTGAGCACAGGCGTGGGGGGCACCACGAACCGTGTCAGAAAGCCCGAAAAGTCCAATTCCAGCGTCGCCGTCGAAAGAAGCGCAATGGCGGTCATCGATCGCAGCAGTAGCATGGGTCGCCCGACCCACACCACCGCGCCGACGCGGTTGATCTCAAAGACATTGCCGCCCTCGAATTGCCCGCGGCTCTTGATGATGTACAGGACGACACCAATCGCGACCGCGACAAGAACGCCGCTGACATACAGAACGCCCGACCGGGCGTAGCTCGCGATCGCACGAGGCGACTGCCATTGCGCAACGGGCTGCTGCAGAGGCTCGTTGTACTCGCTGAGGACTGTGAGGCTGCCGACGTCCCCGGTGAAGCGCAGGACATCGCGCTGCCCAAGCACCCAGTCGCAGAGGAACCACCATCCAAAGAAATGGAAGGACGTGTCGTCCGGATCCATAATGTTGGCAGCCAGTAGCGACAGCGGGTCCGACGGCGCGTTGGCAACGAACTGAATGAGCTGAATATCGAGGGCAGACACAAGCGACGTCGCTCTTGTGACGAGCGCTGGCGGCACGCGCGGCAACAGGCGGCGCGTGAATCGGATGGTTTGGTCGAGGTACAAAAGGCAGCCGGCCGCATTGGTCGCATCTTGCGCACAAATGGCGCTGAGATTCAGGTTCGCCTCGGACGTGATGCCCGACAGAATCGCTGATAAGACCATATACTCGCGGTTGGGCTGCACTTGCGTGTAGATGCCGTTCGAGGAGCACACGAGGCTAAAGCTCGCGAGGTTGACGATCCCGGCGACGACGCGGTTGTCGCCGCTCTGCGCGAGCTCGCTGCAGAGAAACGAGCCACCGTACGCGTTGAGAAAGCGTGTTTGCAGCCATGCGGCCGGCACGGGGTGGACGGCACTGCTGGTGGCAAACCCAAAGAAAGCGGCTTGCAGCGTCTGGTCGGTGGCAATCGTCGCCCGACCGATCGCGGCAATCGACCGGACAATCGACAAGACGTCTTGTGGCACCGGTACAAAGTACACATCGATCGTGCCAAAGGGTCCGAGCAAGGACCGGACAAGCGAAAACACAGCGTTGAACGGCGTCGTGAGCGTTTGGTGCGATATCAAATGCGACTCCATCGACGCGTTCGCATAGCGGTAGTGTGGACTGGACCGAAGCAGGCTGGTCGTCGCATTCTTGTCGCGGACCAAGTCGTTGGCGAGGCCCCAGTACATCTTGAAGCTCGTTTGCGCTGGGATGCGGTACACGCTCGGCTGGGTCTGCAGCGTGAACGGGTACAGTACACCGAACGCGTTCATGATGCGGTAGTGGTTTGTGATGCCAATGCGCTTGAAGTTTTGCCATTGCGGCGTATAGTGGCTCATGTTGAAGCGGCGCCAATACGCTATCTCATCGGCCACGACATGAAATGGCGGCGACCCCACCTGCAGCGTCTGCTCGAGCCATGCCAAGCCCTCGGTCGATTGCTCAAGTTCGTTGGTGATAGCGGTTCCAAAGGCATCCCCCCAGCAGCGTAAAAACGCCGACATGTCAATGTTGCGCAGTGTGAGCTCCAAATAGACAGCGCCGTTGGTGGTCATTGTCGCACAGCGACGCTGGCGGGCGGCCGAGGCGGCCATCTCCCAGCGCTGGTGCACGTCTACATAGCAGTAGGCCGTAAAGATCCACGGCGCGTCGCATCCGTTCGTGGCGCGAAGTCCTTGAATGGCGTCTTGGATCACCGTTAGCTGGGTGTATTGCAGCCGCGCTCCGTAGCTCGCCGACGACCCGATCATGGCGCTTGCGTCCGGAAAGAGGCTGGGCCAAAGGATATCCTCTCGCGTCAAGTCCGTCACTTGGCTCGTCAAGCCAAGGAGGAGCTGCTGGTTGAGCCAATTCGCATACAGCGCATGGGCGCCCGTCAAAGAAAACGTCGCCCACCACAGATCGTTGGCCAAGTTGACGTTGGCGAGTTGCATGTACGAGACGCTCGTGACGACGCTGCCGAGCACAAAGCAGAGGCCGGCGACGGCCCAAAACCCATGCGCGGCCCAGGACCCAGGCCCCGCCGCTGCAGTCAACGCCGGAGCGCAGGCGTCGGTGATCCCGGTCCGGTGAGGCCGAAGCGACCGCTGGTGGGTAGACGACCGCGTATCTTGGAGGAGGAGCCAGAGTTTGATATCGAAGGTGTATGCGACCCCCCGCAGCGTGAGCGTCAGAAGCCCCGTCATCGCACACGACGCCGGGTCCATGCTCCACTCGTGGGTGCTGGGGGGGCGGAAGTAGGCGTCGGCGGCCCCTGCCACGACGATCGGCGACGACGCGTGGCGTCGGTACTGCCGCGTGCGCGACGTGATGGCGACCGCCGCCAGCGCCGCCAGCACTTGAACACCCACCAGCTCCAGGAGGCGGATGGTGTTGCCAATGTAGACGGTGCCGCTGTGGCACACGAGGGCAAAGTCCATGTTGACGCTCGAACACTGCCGCTGCAGGCGCGTCATCGTGCGAATGGGCGCCGCCACTTCGAGAAGAACCGTGCCGAGCCACGCGAGGAGACTTCCAATCGGGCCGTACACGCTGGCTTCGTACGTGGTGTGCACCATGGTCATGCCGAGCACGATGTAAAGGAGCCACGTCGTGTCGCCCGCGAGCACGAGCGTTGCCACATAGGACCGTGGCGCAAACTGAAACCTTGGACGTGCATTGGTGTGCAGCGCGGTCTGGGACGTACTCAGGATCGCGATCGCGACCATGGAGCGCAGGAGGAGAAACGGTCGGCCGATCCAGACAGCGCCGACCGCGCGATGAAAGAAAAACAAATTGCGGCCGACGACGCGGAGACGCGTCTTGAGAGCGTAAACCGTGACGAGCGCGCCCACGGCGCACTGAAGACCGGAAAAGTACGTCAGCAAGTAGTAGACACCCATGGACGCCGATTCGACCGCGTTGGTCCGATCCAAACTCGCGACGTCGCCGTACGATGGGTGCACGGTGGAGATCAGCGTGACACGACCGACATCCCCTTCGAGCGCCACGACACTGCGTTGATGCAAGATCCAATCGTGGACGAGGAGCCAGCCGTAAAAGCGCCAGCTCGACGACCTTTCGAGAAGCGGCTGCCGAAGCAGTGCCCAACTACCATTATTGGCATGCGTTGCAAACTGGACGATTTCGGCGCCGACAGAGGCCGTGTCGAGGATCGCCGCATCGCGCTGAACTTGCAGTGCGGTTGGCAGCTCGATCAGGTTGGCGAGTTGACGCAACATCGACACCACGGTGCTGCACGTCGACGACGCGGCATCAAAAGCGCAGAGCGACGTGGTCGACATGGACGCATTGTACAGGACAGTTGCAAATAGCAGCGCGTTCCGCGTCGATGCAATGGTCAGCGGCGACGGGTCGTTCCCGGGGCACGGCGCGTCGAGGTTCACCGTATCCTGCACGTACAATGTTGGAGGCTGCGACGCGCACATGGGGTTGCCGCCATAGTATGTAGGACTGTCGCGTGCCCACGCCGACGGCACGGGTGTCCACTCGCTCGTTATTGGTAGAGCTTCGTACAAGCTCTGAAATGCAATGTTGTCAGCCAACACCGACTCCAAGAGCAGTACAAAGGACTGGTGAAACGCGAGCAAGGATGGCGGTGCAGCGAGAAACCACGTGTCGACCGACGGGAGCGGCCCGATTGACGCCTGCACGACCGCCGACTGGTTGCCCGGTGTCGGGTAAAAGTTGGCCCATGCTTCGATCGAGACGGCGGGCATCGAGGCCGAGAGATTGGCGCCAAAGTAGTTGGCGCTATCAAACACGAGGCTCCGATTCAGTGTCGACATGAGCCACATCGTGTTGTACGGGATCCAGTACAAGGTCAAGGACGTCCATGGCCCCGAGATACGCGGGAGCTGCTTCAGCGTCACCTCTTGGTTCGACCCGAGAGCGTTCTGGATGGCCATGGTCTCCGAGATGCCAGTGAGCCACCGGTTTTGCCATTGCAGTGTAAAGTGCGTCAGGTTGGCGTTCTCCCAAACGGCGATTTCTTGGTCGATCGAGGTCGTCTCACGCGCCGATGTAGTGGTTGCGAGCCACAAGCGGCCGTCCCGCGTGGCCTCGAGGCTGGTTTTGACCGCGACGTTAAAGTAGTGGCCCCATGCAAACTCAAAAGCTGTCCAGTTGGCATTGCGGAGCAGTGCTTCGAGGTACACGGCGCCATTCGCAACGTACTTGGTCGCACACCGCGCTTGTCGTAAACGCGTGTGCGCGATCTCAAACTTCTTTTCAAAGTCGACGTAGCAGTACTGGGTGTTCATGCGCAGACTCCACGATGCTTGGAGCGTCCGAAGGTTTGTGATGGCGTACGTCACCGTGTTGAGCTCGTTGAAAATCAAATGCTGGGCATACGCCGGCGTCGGTACCGTTGCTTCGAGCGGCGCGGCGCTCTCGACGTCGAGGAAGCCGGCCTTGCGCGTCACGAGCGCATTGTTCACAACGTCAACGAGGTACGCCTCGTAGCTCGAGACGTTGTAGTGCGGCCACCACGTGTCGCTGCTGAGACTCGGCACGGTCAGGGACAAAAAGTACACGCTGCACGCGAGCGACAGCCACATGTACACGAGGCCAGCGACAACAACGAGTCGGTAGCGAGGCTGCCACGCGCGAATCAGGGACAAGAGCGCGGCGTCGACGACTGTCGTGTCACTGGTGGTGGGCCCTGGCGCGACGCGATGCCCCATGCGGCTGCTCGGAAACGCTCTCTTCCCGAAACCGTGCAACAAGGGACACGACACGTGCGCGGGTGTAACCACCGACGCGAGAGGTCTCCGCATTCCGATCACACATAGATAGAGAGACAAGATATGATGTGCGCGGCTAGCAACGTGGCAGTCATACCAAGCAAGTTACCATGTCGAACACTGCGGCGATTTGCAGCCAGGGCCATCGCCGTAGGGGTAGGTTAGGTCTAGGGTTGCGAGTTTTTATGGGACGTAAACCGCGGTACAGACTATACTAAGACGTGTGTGTCAAGGTACAGGCTGCACACATGCCATGCGCGGGCCGTTTTGATGAATAAACCAGCACCACGAATGGAACACGATTCCTGGACAAGTTTTGGACTAGTTGAAACAGTGTATTTTACGCTAGTGAAATGCCGTAGTTGCCAGCCTTGCCCATGCCAATCATATTTGCGCCCTTGTTGAGCTGGATATCGGTTGACGCGGTCCAGAGCATCGTGCCACCGTACTTTGCGGCGCCATCGGTCGCGTACCCGACAAGCTGTGCGCTCGTGGGGCTGGCGCCGTACGAGCAAGCGCCTTGGTCTTTTGGCGTCCCGACGCAGCCGCCCATGATGAGTTTTGCCGGCGGAATCGCAGCGGTCCACAAGGTTGGCACGGTCGTAGTGAGCAGCGTGTCGTACGTCACCTACCAAGAGAAACATGTCGTGCTTCCTGGGAAAAGGGCTAGAAAACGCACGCCCGTCTCGGCATTGTACGCCATGATGTTGACTTCGTCGACAAGGGATGCCAACGCCGGGTCAAAGCAGCGCTGGTAGTCACCGGTCGGCGCATTGCAGGTCGGGTCCATTGACGTAAAGAATTCGTCCCACGTCAAGCCGTACGCGGGTTCTTGGCTCTTACGCGGAAGGGCGTCCAAGTTGGTGCGAAGTGACTGGAGGTACGAGGCGACGTTGGGCGATGCGTTTGTTTTCCAGTCGCCTTTGGCGAGCAAGTTGCCGCTTTCGTCGTCGACGTCAATGCCGTCAAATCCAAACCTACATCGCGTCAAAAATGTAAAAAATGCGACAATATAAACGTACTTTTGCACAAGCGCGGCCGCCGACTTGCCAAACGCAGCAATCTTGGCCGGTGTATCGAGCGAGAGAAAGTTGGCGCGCTCCGTTTGGCCGCCAATGCTCGCGTACTGCTTGACGCACTTTCTACAAAATATCATAAAATTCAAGTGGTGCGCGATCGAAGCGTGTACTTTTTCATGGCGTTGACGCACGTCTGCAGCGTTGCATCGTTGCCTTGGAACGTTTGGGAAACCTCGCCCGTTTGGTTGTTGATGAGCGCAAACCCCCAGTAAATGTGGGTAATATACTGGAACGCATCGCTCTTGACAAACTAAGCAGCACTTGAGCCTCTCTCTTGTCCAAGATGACAGCTTACATCGAGGCACCCGTCCGTGTACGTCTGCCAAAAGACAGCAAACGTTTTCGTGGGCGTCGGGCACGCAACGCAGTCGTTCTTGCTGTTGGCGTAGTACCCGCGGTACGGGCACGTCGCGTTCTTGGTTGGCTTGCCGGCGGGTTTGCCAGGGTCGTTAGACGACGACGACGAGCTCTCGGCAAAGACGCCCGTGTGGGTGAAGTACGTGATCGCAAAGGCACCGCCCGTGATGATGATGGCTACGTAGACAGGTCGCTGTGAGCACAATGGTAGCACGAGAGGGCACACCGGCGCCGAAAAGTGGCCACCAATGACACTTGGCCATGCTTGAACGAAAAGGCAAACTGGGGACTCTGTGGGTGTCAAAGGTGAAAAAGGCAGGGCGCCAAACTTCATGAACCATCGGCCAATCAAAACGCACTACACTACGGGCATAGCCAATCAAAAGCTAGAAAGTGTATCATGTAGAGATTTGACGGGCAGATGCTCGGCAACGTGGAAAGTTGCCTCGACGTTGTCATGGCCATTGAAGCTGCCATTGAACAAACCGAGATGCCGCGGATGAAATTTTCGGGGCGCGCAGAAGGATTGTCTGCAATGCAGGTGGAAGCTGCAGGTGGGCAGATTAACGCTTTGGTCACGTGCCTTCGACTGGAGAGACCACGTCTGAAGATGATTCCTACCATCCTCGGGTTGCGCGGTAGCGAAACGCAAGGCTCAATGTCATTTGACGTACCGATCGCGCCTCGGGGCTTACATCGGCACCCTCACACCGTACCAGCGAGGTGGTGGCGGCTCGTTGTGGATTTGATGGTAGGGGCGCCAGACGCCGACCAAGAAAATACTCGTCCATCGTCCCGACGACTCGTATTACACAGCAGATGCACACTATATTACTACGTGCGGAAGGTTAACGCTCTCGTAAGGCAGATATTGATGACATATTTATCTACGTTCATCAAAACAAGAAAGCAAGATCGTGCCGATGTGTACACCTCCATATACATGAGGCAACTAGAGTAGCCGCACAGGACCTGATCCTAGTCGTCCAACTTGGCTTCCGCGCCACCCCACGAGCTCGGCTCCGAGTTGACCCACGAGTTGGATCCGGACCCGCTGTTGCTTGGCGCCGTCGTTGGGTTCGCGGTGGGATTCTTGACACAACCGGCTTCCGCCAGCGCTGCATCCAGACGACCGCTGCTTTGCAGCTCCTTCAACGCGTCCATGCCGCCAATGAATTGCCACCGATCCAGATGTTAGGCACCGTATCCAGATTTGTGCGGCTTTTAAGGGCGCGAAAGATCTCTTGGCCCGTCGGCGTCGTCGAGGAATCTTGAATGTCGCAGTAGCCAACGTGAGCGCCTTTGGACTTGAAGAGGTCCTTGGCTTGGGTGCAGTACGAGCAGCCTTCAAAGCCGAAAAGCGCGCAGCCGTTGTCCTTGGTGAACTGGGTGATCCAGGTGTTGGGGCTGGTCGCTTGGAGGGCGCGGTGGGCCGAGGTGGACTCGACCAGCATCATGGTGGCGAGAGCGAGAGAGAGAAGAGTCGAGGATGAAAGCATCTTGAGAGGAAGGGAGTCGATTGATTTGTGAGCAGGCTGCACCCGTAGGTACCTCGAATCACCAGCACCTGCGGTGTGGGACGTTTCCGACGCGTTTCCATGAGAAGGTCGTCGATTCCTGGCGCCGAGCTCTGGCGCCGTGGTACATCTCCAACATCGCCCGTGACGTGATGACGCGGGTGAATTTGCTGGCCTTCGAGGGAAACACGGGGTGAATCTGTAGCTCAAAATACATGTCGGTGCTTGTATCCTTTTGACATTAGCAATGGTTTCACACTCCAAGTCCAGGAACCACGTAAACGGTCAGCCCTTCATGGATGAAGTTTGCGCAATGTTGCAAACACGGTGGGCCCGATTCGATTGTTGTGCTATTCGTTGGCATCTATAACGTACCACCAGCTTTCGCCATCCAGCCTGCGAACGCGTCACGTCGGCGGTACGCAAGCAATTGGCTCTGTTGCCTCGCCATCATCACTTTCGATACTCTTATCGCGTGATCCCACGCTGGACCGTCCACGAACGGTGTGGTAATGACTATCGAACGGTTTCGATCCAAGATGGCTCTCCACACCGAGCGTCATGCGGCGATGTGCGGTGCACATGCATTCTGCGTAGGATCTATCAAAGACTGGAAATCGATTATGTGAAGCAGATGGGTTATGCAACAAATCGCAAGCTTCGATTGGGTTGCAAGCTCGCGGAAGGGGGTAGGGGAAGAGGGCAGCCGAAATGATTTGCTAACAATCAAAACCTTTTGGAATCTGTGATCATGCCAACAGTGCCAGGCGCGTCGATACATCACAGAGTAAGAAAAGGGCAGCATTAAACAAGTCATATCGGATGCACGGCAATACATGCGGTGCCTTCGATATCGCTACGACTACATATCGGTAATGGCACGAAGATCGCTCCAGTGTGAGTGATGTAGTACACCTCGCCGGTTTCTGAGTCCACGCCTTCAATTTGCCGCACGTCCGAATAATCATATGATTGTTCTATCGACCCTTCCTCGGCACATCGCGGCGACAAGACCGATGGGAACGTTGTTGCCGCTGGTGGTCACGAGTTCGGTTTTCAGCCACGGCCTCAGTGCGACGCTCAAAACCAATTTCTCTCCACTCCCTTAAGATGACCCTCGACGTTTCTCCTGGGATCACCCAGTTCACCAAGGACAACGGCTGCGCGCTTTTCGGTTTTGAAGGCTGCTCGTACTGCACCCAAGCCAAGGACCTCTTCAAGTCCAAAGGCGCTCACGTTGGCTACTGTGACATTCAAGATTCCTCGACGACGCCGACGGACCAAGAGATCTTTCGCGCCCTCGAGCGCCGCACGAATCTAAACACGGTGCCCAACATCTGAATCGGTGGCAAGTTCGTCGGCGGCATGAGCGCGTTGAAACAGCTACAGAGCAGCGGTCGTCTGGACGCGGCGCTGGCGGAGGCCGGTTGCACCAACCAGCCCACGACCAAGCCCACGACCAAGCCCACGACCAAGCCCACGACCAAGCCCACGACCAAGCCTACGACCAAGCCTACGACCAAGCCCACGGCCACGCCCACGACCAAGCCCACGGTCAAGCTCACGCGCAAGCCGTCGCCCAAGCCCACGACCCAACCCGGAGCGCAGCGCAACGGAACTTTGTCGGATGCGTAGACGGTCGGCTTGTAGTACGCGCTTGCTCTCGTGACGCGATGCCTCTGCGCCTTGATGTTGATGTATTTTGCTCGACTGAAAATCAAACATACTGTCCTCCACAAATGGACCCCATTGAGTAGACACAACAAGGGGGGTTGAAACATAGGACGTTCGTTCTATAGGCCACACCAAGTAGAACTACGCAAGCATAAGTATGAGTATCAGGATTCTCTGCAGAGTACTTCGGACTACCACCGGGTCAAATACTATACTCAAGGGAGCCAGGAGCAGTCGAAGCGTGGTGTCGTATCTGGCAGGGCGTCATCGCCGCCACGTCCTACTCCACGGCGCTACTCGATGGGTTTGTGCTGCTGGCGAGTCTGCAAGCCGCAGTTGCTTTCGGCGGGCTTGTCTGCTGCTACATTCTGGGTACGGCGCCGATACCAACGCACTGCGTGCTCTTGGGTGCTCTTGTTGGCGCGCTACCGACGCTCCTCGCTTGCCACTACGAGAGGTACATAGCCTACTAGTAACTGGTTGATGACCGACTGGACACAAGTACAAAGGACTGTAGGCGGAATGCAGAGGTGCGTCGAGGTATAATAGCGGCTTGACCAACTGCAGATACATTTTGGTGCTTCTTGAAGTGGAGTGTGGTTTCCCGTGTCGCGACGACACTGCAAAGCCAGCTGCAAAGCAGGTGGCTTTCTCGTTTTGGCTCCTCAATGGCGAGCCGTTTGCTTCTCCCCTCTTGCCGCTCACCTCCACTTCTCCTACAGCACGCCAACGGTTCGAATCTGTGCAAACCAGCGACGGCGCTTAGACCAACGTCCATATTACATCACTTTTATGTTTGTCGATGGACTCCATCTGTATGACAGTACAGGTGCATACAACCTGTAGCACATCCACAGGGCGACAAAAGCAAAAGCGCTGGCGGATCTCGCTCCGCCTTTGATCTTGACGCACAATTGACACAACCAATCGACGACGATGATCCTCGAATTCCCGGCAAAATGCTGGCTCGTCTTGACCAGAAGAAGGTGGCCGCGCCACATTCGACGACGACCGTGCTCTTCGCATGCGCAGTGACAACAGTAGTAGACAGGACTCCATTCGGTGAAGTGGACCATGGACTCGTTTGAACAAACAAGGATATGCAGGGATCGTGCGCCTCGAGGTCCTACTCCTCCACGTGCACAAGCAGCCGTCGTATCCGAGGACGACACCACATCTCTCACCCTGCACAGTTTCGCAGCGCGTCGCTTCACGTCTCGTCCAGTGGACCCCGTCCACTGCTTGTGCTGCTCTGACCTATCGCTCGGTCGCAGAGACCTCCCACCGGAGAAAGGACCTCGTGGCGACATTGCGTGTCACCGACGCCCACCTGGCTGCGCGCCCATACAAACTGCAAGTGGTTGTACCAGCTGGCGCGTAGAGGCTCCTCGGCGCAGTATCATCCGAGATTGCTCATTGTCGCTTCGACACCGCGCGTGCGATGTCGTCCTTCACGCTGCCCCGCGGCGTCTTTCAGACACCCGAGCTGTCGCCCGAGACGAAAGCCACGCTGCGAGACCGGGGCCACGACCTCCTTCGCTCGTTCGTCGCCAGCGTCACCAAGAAGCAAAACAACGCGCTGGTCTGGGACCCGGTCGGCGACGCCCATGGCGTGAGCCTCTTCCAAGCCATGGACCCGAGCCACACGTCCGAAAACAAGCGTACGTTTCCTATGAAAAACGGCGCGACATTCAAAATGTTGCTAGACGTGATGCAGTACCGCGCGCTGGCCAAGATCAACGCGACTCTCGACGAAGTCGCGCGCCTGCACCGCTTTGACACCAAGGCGCAGTGCGACCAGTACCGACGACACTACGCCCACGACATTCTCGACCTGCTGCCGCTCTACGTCCTCAGCGAACCGACGAGGTCCGACGCGACGACGTCCCGCATGTACATCAAATGGGCGGTCATTCAGAGCCCGGTCGCGCTCATCAAGGACCGCGACTTTACCTACCTCGAGGTACACCCGATAGGCGCTCCAGTATAGGCCATGACCATCCTTTAGACGCAAGACGAATTCGTGCTTGAGACGGGGCGGCGTGGCTGGGCGTACTGCCAGTCGTCGATCTCGCTGCCAGGGTGCCCACCGCTGCCGCAGTATGACGTGGTGCGTGGCCACCTCGCCAACTCAGGCTGCGTGTTTCTGGAAACCGACAAGCCAGGGACACTCGACGTCATCTATCATCTTGGCACCGACGTTCACGGCAACGTGCCTCACTTTGTGCGCCAAATGGCCATCAAGCGCCGCGGCAAGTCGATCGCGCGCCTCGACAAGTACATCCACGAGATGCGCCTGAGTCAGCTCCCCATGCGTGCGAAAAGTGCGATGCCCCATGGCCCGCTCCCAAAGCATTGCGCCACGTGTTTTGTGTCGTTCCGCTTTCGCGCGTCCAAGATTTGCCAGAGCTGCGGCCAGGTACTGTTATCGATTTTTAAGGAAATTCTCATGGATGCAATGTGGACAGGTTGTCTGTTCAAAGTGCAGTCGCAAGTGGTCCCTGCACGTGCTCGAACACTCGAAAGCCGACGTGCGCATCTGCCACGTGTGCTCGCTCGCCGTGCGCGATGGCTCGGTGCGGGAAAAGGCCGTCGACGGCGCGCCCCGACGCCGCGGGGTCGAGAGCGCGTCGATGCCCGACGTGTACCGCCCGTCAGCGCGCTTTGGTGAAGACGAGAACCTCACGGCATCGATGCCGCGGCCGTTGACGCGCCGCCCATCCGACATGCTTCGGCGCCCGTCGTCGTCGAGCCAGATCAGTGACTGCAGCCGGGTCTCGACCTTGAGCCAAAGCTGCGACCTCTCGTACGTGGAAATGTATGGGCCACCCATGTCCCCGAGCCGGCGGTCGTCCGTGGCCCGGACTCAGCGCCGGCGATCGTCGGTGGCCATGCGCGTTGCACCGACGAGCGCACCGGCCAAACACATCCTGACCGACCATACGCCCGACTTGAGCGGCGACTTCGACATTATCGCCCCGGCCGTGACGACAACACTGCCATAGGATCCGACTGCAGCGTAGCATACTGTAGCATAAAAAAACAACACTAAAACGCCCCCTGCAATCTGTCTCATACGAAATCTGGCTTTTTGGTCCAGTTGCGAAATGCGAAATGTGCTGTCGTCGCTGCACGGCAGTCCTCATCACCGCGTACTACAGTACGTACATTCCACCGAGTGCAGACAGATTTGCCCACGCCATAAGCCTTCCTGCATTCAACTATTGCTCGATATGACCGCGGAAAATAAAGGGACTATATTTTGAGACCAAAAATGACGTGGGCAAAGAAACAGCCAATGAAACGCATCTGTTGTGCTCGAGCGCTTCGAACCCGGCTGGTGGCGCCTCTCGCACATCATCGCGTCCTCTGTCAGACACCAATTGGCATGCCAAACAGAAGCGATTCCCGCTGCCCGACGACTACTTCCAGGCGCCGCCGCTCTCGTTAGACGACGCCGACGCCTACCGCGCGACCGCCGACATCAACTTGGCCGACCTCGTTGCGTCGGCGACATCGCCCATGAAGCTACAGACATGGACACCGGTCGGCCGGACCAGCGGTGTCAACCTCTTCCAAATGCACTCATCTGCGTTGCCAGCCAACGCCAGTATGAGCGCCGACACCTTGTCGTTTCGAACACTTACCGATCCTGTAGGCTATGTCCCGTACCGGGCGGTGGCGCGCATTTCAGCAACGATCGACGAAGTCGCAGCGCTGCACGCGTTCGAGACGCGGACCAAGTGCTTCGAGTACATGCGCTGCTACGCCAGTGACATTCTCGACATCATTCCTCTCTACTCGCTCCGCGATCGGACGCCGGACGCGCCGCACCATCAAACGTACGTCAAGTGGGCCGCCGTGCAGTCGCCGCTCTCCGTCATTAGCAACCGCGATTACCTCTATCTCGAGGTACTACCTCTACGTAGTTTTTCCTCCTTTTCACGAGATAAAATAGGGCCAAAACACGTTTACCATGGCGTCCGGGCGCCGCGGGTGGGCGTACTGCCAGTCGGCGATCGAACTACCGTGCTGCGCGCCACTCAAGCAGCTCGACCTGGTGCGCGGGTCCCTCGAGCACACGGGGTGTGTCTTTCTTGAAACATCGACGCCCGGCATCCTCGACGTCGTCTACCACATTGCATCCGACTTCAAGGGTTCAATTCCCCAGTTTGCCATGCTTTTGGCGGTGCGCCGCCGAGCGCGCAAAATCACCATGGTCGACGATTACGTGCACCAGCAGCGGCTCCGCCACACGGTCCTGCTCGAGTCCTTGTCGATGACGTCGGTCCCGGCCACGACCCGTCCGAAGCACTGCATGCTCTGCAGTAGCTCGTTCCGGTTTCGCCGCCCCAAGACTTGTCAGCCCTGCGGCAAGGTATTTGGTCACCAGCGTGGTGCCTCTGAAATCACGTCTGTAGGTGGTATGCAGTAGCTGCAGCCGCAAGTGGACCATGCCGACCGACGCGAGCGCGCCCATGCGCGTGTGTCACGTCTGCTCCAAGACGGTGCGCTCATCGCTGCCGCCAACATCGATGCTCGGGCTTCGCGACACAGAGAGCATATCGGACACTTCGCTCGACGGGGAGAACGACGCGTGGTCGACCGAGCCGCCGTCGCAAGGTACCGCCAACGACGGCGTCGACATGGCCTATTTGCAAGTGTACGAATCGGCGCCACGGCGGCCGAAACCGCCACGCAAGAGCAGCTTGGACCTGCCGGCCCGACCGTCGATGCTGCGACCGCGCACCTTTTCCGAAGACGTCGACTATAGCACCGACAATTCGTTTCTGTACGACATTGACAGTCTCGTCGACCCCATGATCACGCTGCGTGTGCATAAATGCTAACTACATTGTAATACCACACCCTCTCTCTCCAATGTACCAGGTCGTCGTCGCATCGTATCCACTACTAGTACCATGATTTCACATGAACTCTATCCTGGATGACTCTTTTCTCTTCACTTGAAGCCGCCCGCACCCCGTACGCGACTGTAAGACGAGCCAGACGTGTCCGTACGCCACTGCCCGGTGAGGAAAAAGATTGCTACTACTTGTTGTCTTCAACAGATGGCTATTGCTACCGGGCGTCTGTACGCATGGGACATCCCCTCCGTACAAACATAATGCGAAACGCGCTCATTAATGCAAGTCGGCCAACCTCCTCCGCCCAAGCTCACTCGTACTCGCAGCGCATCGCGTTCGAACCGATCAACCCGAACCCCATTCGTAACCCTACCCCTCGCTTCTAAACGCTTTGGCACGGCTGCCAGTGTCTCTTTTGGCTACACTGCACTACTCAACACATTTGGTCATACAGTTTGCATGTTGCCTCTTACGTGGTCGTATAAAAGGTGTACCGCGCGGGCCACCCGGCCTTATCAAAGCAGGCAAAGGCACAGACCGTCGTGACGGCCGCGAGGTACCAAAACTGCCGGTAAAAGTCGGCGAGCATGATGCGCTGGATGCGGATGCGGTCGCGTCCCGTTTGCTGCGACGCCGGCATTTTCTGCATCTTGTAGGCAAAGATCTCGCGCGCCAAGAACGAGCCGCCGAGTCGCCCGAAAAACATTATGAGGCAGCGCAGCCACATGTTGAGGAGCGGCGGTGGGCCGTGCGTCGCAGCCTCCTCGGGTGTCTCGACCATCGAGAGCCACGAGAGGATCGAGGGCACGAGCACAAGCGCACTCGTGTCGGCCATCATGTCTTGCTCGGCAAGTTTCATGAGAAAGTACAGTTGGTGCAGCTGCGGCCCCGTGACCGTCGTAGTATTGTCGTCGTCGTCCTTGGCTTTAGGTGGCTCGGGAAAGCACGTCCGCCGTTGCCGCGCCGCCTACATGCCGTACATCAAAACGTCATGCAGCGAGCTTGTAATAGAGGATGGTCTACGGCAGGAGACGGGGGCAGGTGCGGCACCGTCATCCCATCGTCGTCGGTCTTGACGCTCGACTTGGCCGCGCGAAAGCAGATCGCGACCGACGACCCCAGACACATCTACCCCACGAAAACGACAGTTTAGCTTGCGTAAAAATAGAGTTCCGCACCGAGAGACATTGGAGCTTGGGGTGGAGGCAGTGGACGCTGAGCTGCGTCACGTCCGTGTACACGCCGGTATTGGCAAAAACCACATGCAAGTTGTTGATGACAAGCATGGCCACGTAGAGCATGTCGATCGGCGTGTCCGAGCCGACCATGAGGTACCAAAAGAGATAATAGTACAGCTGCGCGCTGTACAAGAGCGACGGGTAGGCGTACGGCTCGGAGAGCGTCTGGACGACGCGCGTGAGCATGAAGAGGTAGCCTTGCATGACGACCAAGAAGAGGCACGAGACGAGAAACTTGAGCGTGCCGCCGTCGTCCTTGTGGGTCGCTGCGACGACGGCAAAGAGCGTCAAGCACAGGTGCCCCACAAACACGGGCACGTGCACGAGGACGGTCGTAAACATAACGAGATAGTTGAAGTCGTACTGCGTGTCTGAGACATTGATGGCTTCGCTGGCGCGCGTCAACGGCGCTGGCATCTAATGCACTCCATAGTTTGTCCTAAAGGAAGAAGCGTCCTACCAAGAAGACATGGTACAGGAAATAGCCCACGAGACACGGCGAGAGCGCGTAGAGGGGCCACCAGTACATGTCGAGCGACGACGCCGGCGTCCGTGCTTGGCTTGGAAAGTTGGAGCAGATCATGGCAAAAAAGCACACTAAAATACTCGCGCCTGCTGCGTACAAGAGCCTACCGAGCATCGCATTTTGTGATTACCCTCGACCATGCAGAGCGAGCCGCACCGGTTGGAGATGGCGGTGGTCGGCGTTGGTGCCATTGTCGCGTCGTCGTCGTCGTCCTGACTGTCGAGGTGCAGCGGCAACAGCAAATCGTGCGGGTAGTAGGTCGACGAGACGACGCTGGTGGAGGAGGAGGATGTCGGCAGTGACGTCTGCGCCTCGGGGCGTGCGTCGTCCGACTCGACCTCGATGCGGATCGTGCGCGGCTGGATCGCAAAGCAAAAGGGCACGCCGACAAGACCGACGATGCCAAACATCGTGTTGCCCATGAGCCAGCTCAGCTTGCTTTGGCCAATCGAGATGCTATGGGTTGCGCTATGGCGCTTGCCCTCCGTAAGGACAAAGCACTCGATCAGGCTGTTGAAGACGCTAAAGACAGCGAGGCCATTCCAGAAGAGTGCCTTGAGCCGCGCGCTGAAGAGCGGGTAGCGATAGACGAGCGCAAAGGGCATCGCGATCACGAGCAGATTGCAGTAGTACCAGACAGATCCGGCCGCGGCCGCGTACCCGAGCACGCCCGCGAGGTGCCCGACGCAGCTCAGCGTCACCACGAGCAGCAGCGTTAGCACGGGAAACGTAAAGCGCCACGCGATAAAGTACCAGTCTTGGCGCCGCAGCCGGTGCGAGTGGTCGTGGCGCAGCCAGCGCAGCATGCTGCACGGCAGGCTTAGCAGCGCGCAGAGCGTGAGGAGGGCGAGCCAGAGCTGCTGGGCGAGCCGCCTGCACAAGCCGCCCACGATCATGCTGCCGAACAACGACCGTCGCCCGGATTGGATAAAACACCGCCAATCACCGCGCGATTCGTGGATCGGCATCTGCCGAAAATAAAAAGCGTCGCCGGATACACGCGATCACGAGGCGACTCCCGAGACGCTGCCGGGCGCGTCCTGGGGACCGAGGTCAGCTTGTGTCATGCCAGCCATGGTAACGTGGCACGGTGCACACTTTTCTTGAAAAAAACCTCACACTGCACGCCCTGCCTGGATTTAAAAATGGCATGTGCCGATTCCGCCATTTTGGATTGCATGGAGGGTAAATGACAGAACTGGGTGTGTTTGGTAAAAGCTGCGTCAAAACAGGAATTTGGAGAAAAAATAACCATTCGCTTAAGTTCCCGGCAGGGTATTGGGGTTGTTTGGCAAGTAGTCGCAGGGAAGGGTAGGTGGGGGTGATGAGAGGTGTTGAGAAAGGTTAAAGGATTGTTGTACAGGTTTTGTTTGCGGTTAAGGAGGGGTAGGAGGAGAGGGGCATGTGAAGACGCCGAGGCGAGCCACTTTGAGCCACCCTGAGCCACTCAATAGTAAAACCAAGTCTATGTATTTTTATGCAATTTACCCAGGTTTGGGTTGATTTGGGCCCACGTTCACCCAGTTTTGACATTTTCCCTTGCATGGAACCGAGACGACAGTCGACCCGGCAGAAGCGACCCGCGTCCGCCCAAGTGCCTGCACAAGAGCCGCCAGCGCCCAAGAAGACCAAGGTGGCGCGCACCAAGGTCGCTCCTGTGGTCCCCACGAAGGCCAAGGTGACGAGCGGCAGAGCCGTTCTTGTGGTGCTGCCCGGAGCCTCGGGCACGTTCAGCAAGGCCATGCACGACCTCGTGCTCTCGCAGCTAAGCGACGTCGTTGTGCACAACGCGATGGACGAGCGTTTGCGCTGGAGTACTCGAAAGGCAGCTGCGCCAGCCAACTTTGAGCTCGTTCGTAGCTGCTGCCCCTCCGCCGCAGACCTCGCGACGTACGGCGCCAGCAAGTTCTACGTGTTTGCCCATAGCTTTGGCAACCGCGTGCTCTGCGAAATGCTTGGCGCTAACGCGTTACCAGATGTTCACGGTGTCATTCTCTCGGGCTTTCCGCTCTACGGTCCCAAGAACAACGTATATTCAAGCCGCATCGAAGTGGTGTCTCAAGGGGAAGTAGGACGAGCGTGTAGACCAGTTGCGCCTCCTGCCTGCGGCAACACCGGCATTGGTTCTCAGTGGTGACGCCGACGAGTTTTTGAATCGGTCATTTCTCGACACCTCGGGTGCTGCGCTGCTCGAGGCTACCCTTAAAACACTCTCGCATACAGCACTCGACGTCGTTATCTTGAAGAGCGCTGGCCACGATCTGCCCAAGACAAAGGGCAAGGACGCCGCCGCGACGACCGCAGCCACTGCTACATACATGATCGAGTCCATCACTAGCTTTCTCACGACGCACCATGGCGCTTGAGCGACCGCGGCTTGCATTTTTGTCCAATTCCCCCACGTCGTTTTAACGCGTTTAACGCGTTTAACGTATGACGTGGCACGCTGTGGATGTTTTGCTTCCATTTGACGGTTTACAACTGGTTCAAATGCTCCGTACCCGCCACGTTTGTCGCCGCCCGCGTGTGCACAAGGCCGAGCTACCTGTACATCATCCATTTCTTTGGGGGCAGCGGCGTCGTGCCGAAGCGAACGCTAGCAACGTGGACTAGTAGGCGCCATACCAGCAGCGTACAGTGTAGTACAAGTACAAAATACCACAGCGTACCTACTTCTCACAGCGCGTCGGCGTGGTGTCGCCTAACGTTGAAATCGCCACGGGCACACCAAGTGTCGGAAAGGTCGACGCATTGCAAATCTGACACTTTTGTCCATGGAGAATGCATCGTTCCAGTCGCCTGAAAGTGGTTTTTGAAACGTATATTTTGTGTTGGGGACCGTTTCATGCGTTGGAAAAACAGGTCGCCGCCGCCTCTCTCCAGCCCCGACGCCTGCACAACATGTCCTTACCTACTTCGAGTACGCACCGCCACTTGCATCGCGCATGCCATCAACGACGCTGCGCTGCCATAAGCCACGGCTTGTACTATTATAATACATAGATGGCCCTCAAGTCCTAAAATCCGGATGTTGGGTGTCGTTTCCGGATGCTAATGACGTGGCATTTCGAACAACCCAGCAGGATGCGAATGAAGCGGCGGCGCCGGACAGGCGCCATGCAAGCTGCAGCTACAAGCACGCGTGCGAGCGAGTACATCGTATGGCCTGCGGGCATCCTACGTCTCCCTTGCAAGGCCTTGCCATCGTCGCGTGCCTTGGACGGTCGCTCGATCCAAGCCGATTGTGTGTTGAAATGTAGGGAGCCCATGCTTTAGGTTGCAGCACGCATGGTCTCTCGCCTTGGATCAGCGCCTTAGGCTACGTGCATGCCCCTGGGTCGCTGGGATCTCACCTCGTGCGTGCGGCTTCGCCTTAGTTCCGAGATCCTCCAGAAAGACGCCGGTCGTTTCGCCGCAATTTTTAGCTCGAAACCCAATTTCCGTCGTTGGCTATTTGCAGAGTCGCCGGCATGACGACGGAGCAGGCGCCGGTCCTCCCGACACCGTCGGCGTCCGTGCTCGACCCGACGCACTGGCGCATCGTGCACCTCAACCGCCCAGCCGCCAACGCCGGGTTCCCTGACAACGCGGTCGCGACGAGCAAGTACTCGTTCTATAGCTTCGTGCCCGTCTTCCTCTACGAGCGCTTGACGCGGGTACGCTTCTACCTCGCCATCGCCGTCGATCCTCATCAATACGGCGCAGGTGGCCAACTTTTACTTTCTCCTCGTTGGCGTCGGCCAGCTCCTGCCCTCGATCTCGTCGACGCTTGGCCTACCGTACCAATGGTACCCGCTTCGATATGCTACTCGCATCACGACGAGCTCATGTGCATGCCACAGGATGGTGCTCTCGATTGTGCTCTTTGTGGATGGCGTGTTTACGGGCCTCGAAGACCTCGCGCGCCATCGCGCCGACGCCGTCATGAACGCCCGGACGACGCTCGTGTACGACCCACATAGCGCCAACGCGTCCGACCCGTTCGTGCAGCGAACATGGAAGGATGTGGCGGTCGGCGACATTCTTCAAATCAAAAAGTACGAGGCCGTGCCCGCCGACGTCCTCCTCCTCGCGGTAGCCCGTCGCCTTGCCCTTCTTCGCACGTCGTCATAAATGGCCTGCTAGGTGCACGAAGCGAACCCGTCGTCGCCCATTGGCATGTGCTTTGTCGAGACCAAGTCGCTCGACGGCGAGACGAACCTTAAGATCCGTCAAGCACTTACGTGCACGTACGCGCAGCTCTCGGACCCAAGCGCGCTCGGTCGTCTGCCTGGCCGCGTCTTTAGCGAGCTGCCCAACCACGATATCAATAGCTTCACGGGGCGGTACGAGCCAGACGAAGGCAGCGATACGCTCTTCCCCCTCGACCTCAAGAACGTGGCGCTGCGCGGCTGCGTGATTCGCAACACGCCATTTGTGTACGGCCTCGTCCTCAACACTGGTACATAGCATTATTCCTGCACATGCCCATGGAAAGGCTCACGAATATGGGGTAGGGACCGACACCAAAGTCATGCAGTCGTCCAACAAGACGCCGACCAAGACGAGCAAGGCGCTTGAGATCATCAACCGTGGCATCTTCATCTTGATGGCTATTCTTATTGCGCTCTGCTTTCTTGGCACGATCTTGGATCTGACGTGGATGCATGCCAACGCGCCGTGGTATCTCTACTTTGGCGTCGGCGATGCGCTCAACGCCTTCACGGTCTCGTTCTCGGGCGGCGTCGTCATGTTTGGCTACTACTGGATCCTCATTGCATCGTTTGTCCCGATCACGCTCTACGTGTCGATCGCGATAGTCAAGAGCTACCAAACCATCTTTATGAACCGCGACCTCGGTAGTCGATTTTTGAGATTGGGTAGTGGGTAGTTGACCGCGACATGCACGGTGTAGGCATGTACCACGCGCCGTCCGACACGCCGGCCATGGTGCGCAACGCCGACCTCAACGACGAGCTCGGCCAAGTGACGCACATCTTTAGCGACAAGACGGGCACGCTGACCGCGAATGAAATGAACTTTCGCAAGCTCTCGGTTGCCGGTCGATCGTACGGCCGCGGCTCGACCGACATTGGCCGCGCGGCCCAGACACGCGCCGGTCGCGTCGCCTCCGTCACCGACATGGAAGCCGAGCCCCTCTCCGGCCGCACGATCCCCAACGTGCAATTTCTCGACCCGAAGAACGAACTCGCAAAAGACTGGCTCATTCCGCACCAAGCGGCCAACTTGGCCAAGTTCCTGACGCACCTCGCCGTGTGCCACTCGGTCGTGGTCGAGACGGACGATGCCACCGGCGCGTCGAGCTTTTCAGCGTCGTCGCCCGATGAGCTCGCGCTCGTGGCGGGCGCCGCCTTCTTGGGCTTCACCTTTGTCGGTCGGTCCACGGGCAAATGCACGGTACGATCCTATATCCTCTTGTAGCAGCGGGATGGAGAATGATTCGTGTAGATGCGCCGGCTTGTGCAGGGGGCTGCGTGCGACGAGGAATTTCAGATCCTCGAGCTCATCGAGTTCACGTCGACGCGGAAGCGCATGTCGGTCATCTGCCGCACGCCTAGCAACCGTCTCTTGCTCATGACCAAAGGCGCCGACATGGTACTTGGTGTCACTCTTTCAATGGACTCTTAAAGCGGATGATAGATCATCTACCCGCGGCTCGCCGCCGACGTGCCGGACGCGTTAAAGCGCCAGACGATGGCCCACATGGAGCAGTATGCGGCCGATGGGCTGCGCACGCTCGTGATTGCGCAGCGCACGCTGGACGAAGACTGGTACACGGCGTGGGCGGCCGACTACAAGCACGCGCTCACAACGCTCGACGATACCTCGCCCACGTATACGGTACAAGCCTCGTTGCCTTTTCACAACAACAATTGCCAATACATCGAATGCAGGAGGACTTGGCGCGGATCGAGGCACTGGAAGAGACGATGGAGACGGACCTGGAGCTCCTTGGCGCGACTGCCGTCGAAGATCGGCTCCAAAACGGCGTGCCTGAAACCATTGCGTGCCTCTTGAACGCCGGCATCAAAGTCTGGGTACGTGTCTCGATGGATCGTTTGATTTTACGTTGAAACAAAGGCTGATCCGCGCCATATCTGCACTAGGTCCTCACAGGTGACAAGGAAGAGACGGCCATCAACATCGCGTACGCGTGCCGGCTCTTGACCGACGACATGGACCGCATGGTCCTCAACAGCGATGCGTGCGGCCCGAGCGAGGACATGGCAAGCTATCTTCAGCGGGTCTTGACCGAGCGCGTCAAGGTCGTCCGGGCGTACGAAGCCGCGCGCGGCACCTCGAATTCGTTCCAGAACGTCCAAGCCCAAGCGATCGTGATTGACGGCCTCGTGCTCAAGGTTGTCTTGACGTACCCGCAGCTCAAGTTTCTCTTTCTCGAGATTGCGCAGTGCTGCAAGGCCGTGATTTGCTGCCGCGTCTCGCCCAAGCAAAAGGCCGAGGTCGTCGCGCTCGTCAAGAAGAACGTTGCCGACTGCCGGACGCTCTCGATCGGCGACGGCGCCAACGACGTGAGCATGATCCAAGAGGCCCACATCGGCATTGGCATCTCGGGCCACGAAGGTCTCCAGGCGGTCAACGCCAGCGACTTTGCGATCGCGCAATTCGAGTTCCTGCGCCGGCTCCTCCTCGTGCATGGCCATTGGAACTACCACCGCATGTCCAAGCTCGTGCTCTACGTCGTGTACAAGAACATCATTTGCTACTTTAGCGTCTACGTCTTTGCGGTCTACGCGGGCGGCTCGGGCACCTTGTACGTCAACAACTACTGGCTCAACGGCTACAACATCTTTTGGACGTTCCTCCCGATCATGATTGTCGCCGTCATGGAGCAAGAAACGTCAGCGTCCATGGCCTACCATAACCCGGGTCTGTACCACATTGGCGCCCACGGCGAGATGCTCAGCTTGCGCATCTTTACAGCGTGGATCTTTGAAGGGCTCTACGAGGCAGTATGTACCAAGAAATATCGATGAGAGCAAGGCGACGTAGTGTATGTGTAGGCGGTGTGCACGCTCGTTCCGCTCTATCTACTCGGCAGTGTGGACTCGCAAGGCAACTCGTTTTCACTGCTCAACGTCGGCGGCGTCTCGTTCTGTGCCGTCATTGCCGTCGGGTGGGCGAAACTGGGTCTCAACACGGTCTCGTGGAACCTTGGTATTTCAGATTAAGGTTGAGAGTGTGTGTTTGATGACAAGGACGTAGGCATGCACTTTGCCATGTGGGCCACACTGCCGTTCTGGGTCGTCTCGGGCTACGTCATTTCCAACTTTATGTCGAGTGCGATCACGGACCACATTTTCCCGTACATTTGCACGCTGCCCGAGAGCTACATGATTGTGTTTCTCTGCGTCGTCATGGCACTTTTCCGGGATTTGATCTACAAGAGCTACAAGCGCGAGTGGCGCCCCGAGTACTACCACGTCCTCCAAGAGGCCGAGAAGCTCGATCTTGGCGAAAAGATTGCGTGGACGGGGCCCGTCATTCCCAAGCACTACAAGCCGTTCATGGTCGACTTTCGGTCGTACCTGACGTCCGAGCTCAAGCCGCTTCGAGGTACGTGCTTGCTTCTTTCGAGCATTTGCCGAATCGCTCGCATTAGATCCGACGCTCGCGATTCATATTGTCAAGTCGCCACGCGGCGCGGTGCTGCGACCGCCGGCGTACTGCGGCTTTGCTTTCTCGCAGGCGACGCTGGAGGACCGACACGGCGGCGCGTTGCGGAGCCTCATTTTGGCGCCGGTGCGGACTCTGCACCACGTGGAGCACGCGCTGGCCCGTGCGCTGAGCCCCCGCGCCGCGTTGGCCGCCGAAGTGCAGTTTTGGCGCGGTGTCGACAGCATGGACGTGCCGCACTACTACCAAGTCCAGCGGTACACAAACCTAGAACGCATGCAGCACCTGAGCATATTCATGTCATAGGTACCAAGTGTTTTTGGGCTGGAGCGCGCCGTTTACGCTGGCCGACCCGCTCCAGTTTTGCAATCGCGACATGGCGCTCGGCGCGAGCCACCGCCTTAAGACGCACGAGACCGACTGGATGATCGACAAGAGCATTGGCATTGAAGAAGCGTGCGAGGCGGACGGCGGGCACTGGGAGTATGCGACAAAATTTGCCGACTTTAGCAAATTGGACCTCGACCGCGAGAATCTGCGGGTCAAGCACCCGGGAAAGCTCAAGCGCGGGATCAACAAGATCATGGGGCGCTGCGTGCGTCGACGCCGGTGGATTAAGGCACCCGAGACACCGGCCATCGAGGCCACTGACCAAGTGCAATTAGCCATGCACGACACGACCACGCCGTAGGCGCCCCGATTATTTACATGCACCGTACTTGAATGCGTAGTAATGTATTTGCATACTCATGGACCAAGAAGTCTCTTGAGAGAGTGAAAAGTCTCGCTTCAAATCATCTTTTCACGGGTAGCGAGGGGTTGTTGAAAGATGCAACCGGCAAGAAGGTACTACTAGTGCAACGATTGCGACAGAGCGGGTTGCGACACCACCACCAAGTAGCTTGCGCCTTGGATTGCTCGACGGATTTTCGAGGCTTCAAGCCGCAGCCTTTCCTTCCACTCATCGACAAGCTCGTAGACGACGACTCGGCTTGGACCGCATGAACCTCATTGACATGTAGTAGACTTGAAAAAACCAGTCGACGACCCCGTTGAGTGCAAAGATCCAAAAGATGTCTCAATCAGTCCGACGACGACGCTACAATAGATTGATGCGCCACAATATGAACGAATGCGATCCACTGATGCCCGTTTCAGCTAGGCCAGTGTTCGATTGTCGAGAAGAGGGAGGAAAGAAGCGGGCGGAGATGCCGTGCAATCCCCAAGGCGACCGGTGGCGAAGGGCCAGCGCCAACCATCGATACGATCAGGTCGATAGCAAGAACTGAGATATAAAGTACTAGCAAGTTGTCGTACAACGCGTATAAGATCTGAGTGCAGTGCACCTCGTCGTTGGTGCAAACAATGGCATCGATGGCGATCTTCGCGTTGCCGTGTCCGGATGCGCGAAGAAGTCCGGATAAAATTGACGCGGTATCCAGGATCTTCCCAGAATGAAGTGAAGAGCCACGGGAATAACCGCCGCAGCATGCCATTCTTGCTTGGCGTGATGGACGATCGCATGGAGCCGACGCGGCTTTGGGCGCCCAAGGAAGAGGCCTTTGGGCCCGCCGACGCCCACATCCTCGCGACGCTCCTCGGCCTGCGCCCGCCGGCCGTGCCCAAGCCGCATGTGTGCGACGTGTGCAAGAAGCAGTTCCGCGCCAAGTCGGAGCTCGTGACACACGAGCGGACGCACACGGGCAGCAAGCCGTTCGCTTGCAAGTACGACGGCTGCAACAAGCGCTTTGCGCATAGCTCCAACCTCGGCGCGCACCACAAGGCGCACGAAGGCATCAAGCCGTACATGTGCACGCACGACGGCTGCAACAAGCGGTACGCCCACAGCGGGTCGCTCAAGGAGCACGTCTGGAAGCACTATGGCGTCAAGCCGTTCGCTTGTCAAGTCGCCGACTGCAACCGGACCTTTACGCAGCGCTCCAACTTTGCCCGCCACATGAAGAAATGCCACGGCGTCCCACCGTGATGCTGCGTATTTAATGACATCAATAACGTCTCTACTAGCTTGGCTCAGATTGTCATCGAGTGCCACTGCAACAAGAAGAACGTGTCGATCCTTTTCCAAACTTCACAAACCCAGTAAAATACACAGGCTCGTGAAAGGTCAGCATTTGTGTCGACTCAAAACGCATCCCAACGGCTGCCGAGGTACACTCGACGACGACGATGGAGGTGCTTGTCATGCTGACGCCGCCAGAAGCGGCGTCGCTCAAGACTATGCTGCTTCGACTCGCCTCCGATGCCATCCATGGCAAGACCACGACGGAAGAGGTTTCGAGGCAAAAGACTGCATTGTCTGCAATATGAAAGACTAGCTTTATAAATAGTGTAGGTAGCCCACAAGCCGGTCGACTACGCGTACAAGTAGATCTATACCCGCGGGTAGGGGCATCGTTGTCGCGCCATGAGAGAAGATACGAGCAAGTGTACCTTGGTGCCCTTGTAGTCGCCGGTGGCCGTCGGTTGCCACGACGGTATCGAAAAGATGTTGGTGCAAATGCGGACGCCATTCGCCTTGGCGGCCTCGAGCCTATTCCGCGGTCGCTATTACATGGGCGAAGAAGAAGGCATGGGCGTACATGGGCAGCATGGCCTGAATGCCCTTGGGCACGAGGTAGAGGAAGATGAGCGTCGCATCCGAAAAGTCAGACTTCGTTGCGTCTTCTTGGCGGATCGTGACGCGGTCGGTCACATCATGCTCGTGGATCAAGGCGTGCGCGCGCTGGACGAGGCTGGCGTCGCACTCAAGGCCGACGCAGCGGCTGCCGCACTGCTTGGCGATGGCCACAAGTAGCCGCCCGTCGCCGCAGCCAATGTCGTAGACGACGTCGTCCTTCGTCGGCGCAAGGAGGCGCAAGGCGACGTCGATCGCACCGGCACCGGTCGGGTTGAACGGCGCGAGGGTCGTCATGCTCGTGGCGAAATGCAGTGTCTTTGCCTCTTCGGCGTCCATTCGGCGTCCGGATAAGTACGGATCGCGTGCTTTGCATAGTCTAATCGCACGCGCCCTTGCCATTGTGCGTCGCTGTACATGAACGTGTCTACCCTGCGAGAAGACGTCTTCTGCATCGACGTATGGAATCGCACACAGAGAAAAGATAGTGATGGTACCACAGCGTCCATCGATTCGGCGTGATGAATGCGTCGCCGGGTTTGGATCCAAGCAATTGCGTGCATTTAGTGTGTGTAAAACACCGCCTTTGGCTGTGATGAACATGGTGGGGTGTAAAAAGAAAGAGCCAATCAGCGAGCGCTAAAGCAGTGGAATGGTGGGCACATTTGTCGGCGACGGCCGCTTCGTCGGCGACGGCGGCGCGGCACTCCAGTGTTTGTGGTACGTTGTTCTCATACACTGTTTATATGCATGCTCAGACACTGGATAGGAGCCAGTGGAAGTGGAAGATGATTCCCAACTGCCCGGGACGGTACATTGTCAAGAAGAACCGCGACATTGTGCGATTGCACCTCGCAGATCTCGTTGCTTTGCTGAATTTAGACGTCGTCGACGACGAGACGGCGCTTGCTGGCGGTCTCGCGTTGTCGTTGACGGGGCCGGTTCGACTGCTTCAGACGACGAGTCCGGTGATTGCCGACACGGTTGGCGTCGCGCTCTTCCCTGGCGGTGGCGGTGTCATCACCTACTGCAAGCCCACAGGAGATTACGTCCACACGCTCAACACCCACAGTGGGCTCGCGCGCAAGCTTGCAGGTCTTCGTTTGATTTCAAGCTCAGAGCCACCGTTGGATCCGAGTGATTAACCAGTGACAACAAGATGGCGAGGCATGAAAGGTCTTTCAAAGCACGTTGGAGCGCAAAACACATTTATTTATTTTTTAATAGTTGTTGACATCGGAAGGGTTCAAGGGTGCGTTCGGTGTGGCCATCACACAGATCACGCGGAGGACGAATCACGTGGGATCATGCCGCCGACGGTACAGACTCTTGCATTACTTTCTCTTCTTCCTTGCGAGTACATACTACAGGCACTTCTGCGGCGTTCTCCTGCAAAAAGTGAGAGAAATGCTCACGAGTTGGCGACGCTTTCGTAAATGTGCATCGTGATAGCGTGTCGCGTCTACGGGTGGGCACGCAGTATGAAGAGCAAAACCCTGGATGTCACAGACATTAGGGAATGACGGGTGATCATCACGACCATGCAGGCTGGCGTGATGCGCGCATGCTTGTTGCTGGTATGATGTGATGCGCGCATGCTTGTTGCTGGTATGATGTGCTTCGCTCTGCGCCGAGATACAGCGGCGAAGGACCGCTGGTAGTGCGATTGTTGCCGCGTTATGTTACTTGGAAATTGGCTGCATGGTCATCCCTCGCTTCACGATCGAGTGTCACGTGCAATTCGATGTCTCGTGTATGAAAGCGGTATACACAAACCTAGTTCAAGCAACTTGTCGTCGTTGGAGCTGCTACAGTTGTTGGAGGTGTGTCCTGCACCGGGATGCAATTGTCCTCGATCGTTGTGCAGAAACAAAAGCCATTTTCAACCGTTGAAAGGAGCAGGTAGACTCGGCGTCAACACGCAATGTAACGACTGCGGGTTGAGCAAAAGATGACGCGCTAGTGGCGCAGGACACTCGCACGCGACCACGTTCTTCGTGCAGCAGCACAACTCGTGTCGAGATGCCTGTTTTCAAACCCACGTTTCGGATCGAGGTCCCAGCATGTCCTGCTTTCGCGTGGCATTTGCCTATTCAGTACTTACACTATATCTTATATATGGTATAGTGTGTACCCATTGTCGTATATAGTGTACTTTTGTATAAATCACGCTGCCAAGACCAAATTTACCGTAAATTTACACTTCTCTAGCTGAACTCATCTGGTTTTATGCGGAAACACCTGGTCTTATGCGGATTTGTATGCGCCATGCAGAAATGACGAGACTGGATTCGTGGTATTGCTCTTTTTTGTCTAGCCTACATGAAGAAATCATGCATTGGCAAAAGTAGCAATGCCAAAAATACTGTCCCAAACCGGAAATTAAGACCGTACTTATACAGGATCAGATTCTACAGTACAGTTCTGTTCAGGTCAGGCGGTGTATTACCGTAATTACCCTATGGGTTTCGTTCTTAATGTGGTCCTTTGCCGAGCTACTTGAGCGACCTGTAGCACTTGATTTCTTCCCACTACTCTCGCACGGTCAAGCCTCAGCAGAGCACGAGTTGGGGAGACCAATCGATGCACCGCGGGGCCACGTCGGCGCTTTCGCGGTCGTGAGCCAGACCCGTGTTGCGGAGCTCCACTTGGATGCGACCTTGGGCCGACCTGGAGCTGCAGCACCCGAAGGTACACGGGGGGTGCTCACTTGAACTCGCGGGCTGATGGAAGTCGTTTGCTGGGGTTGGACACTGTTGAATGCATGGCTGATGTTGAAAAGGCTCGTCGGCTGCGAAGATTGGACGGTGGACGTATGTCGCTATCGTGCTAGTTGAGTGCGTCGAGCTCCGCAGCGACAGTGCGTGGAAGTCGGCGA
>NW_012156502.1:45382-65972 GCF_000151545.1 Saprolegnia parasitica CBS 223.65 | reverse complement strand
GGTGCCACAAAATGTCAGCGGTGCCCGGACGTAATAGTCCCGGCATGACGTCATCAAAGGTCTGGAGGACCAGCGTCTTCCAAGGTGCCGGTCTGGGGTCGAAGACTCGTTGGAGGCGTCGAACGCGTTGGGCTTGGATGTGCGATTGGACGTGTGGGAGACCCAGGCCCAGCCATTTGTCATATTGCAGCCCTTGCTCGAGAAGGCTGTGGTGCTTCTCGTTCGGCTTGTACTTGGCGCCAAGGATGTAGACGCGGATCATGCGTTGAATCGTGGTGACTGCAGTACAGTTCTGTTCTACTTTGTTTTCAAAGTTGACATCACAAATGACTTTGATGATCGTATGTGACCACGTCCGTTGACTCGGGATGTCGGCCAGAAACTCGAATTGAGTTTTGAGTTGCTGGCTCTTGATGAACGTCCACCGTTGCTATTCCAAGACGGTGTGAGCGGACGCTGGTGTTATGAGAAGTCATTTGTTTCTTTTTTTACTTTAATTTGTTTGACCACCTCGTACCCTGAAAAAATAGTTTTCGAGCTGCTAGCTACCGTACTACTTACAACAGTACATCCCGTGCACCTTCAAAACTTCTGCCCTGGACCAGTGTTGAAATCACGATTGCGAGTCGCTTTAGTAGTAACACGTTTGCAAGAGGAGGCAGAGAAGAGCCGCTTCGCGCCGGCCACAGAAGGCTAGCACGTGAGATGTGATGAACTACTATGGGCATTGACGTCGACAGCGAGTGGCGCTCGTGGCAAGAGCTGCGAGGCGCATCCAGGATGGACAGAGACGTAAAAATGGCACCGGTATCAAGGATTCTACGACCCGTTGTATTGGAATACAACATTATCACACGTACGTGGTGTAACCAATCACCAAATTTATTGATGGTCGGCTATTTTACAGGATGCGTCGCCGTTGATCGCGGCCGACGCATTGACGACATGCTCGAGCACATCGCAGTACGTACAAACGGGAAGCGGTATTGTGTGTTGTCGTCGACATCGTTTTGTTGTGTGAAATCAGAGCTCTGGAATGTCGGAAATGATGTGAAAACGCAATTAATTGCAGCCCGAAAACTCAGATCGCGCGTCTATCTTTAGCCTCGCACGGGCGACGGTCGCCCACTCTTTTGTTCGCCGGTTCGCTAGCATGGACTCGACGATCGCCATGGTGCTCGTGAGCTTTAGCCAGGGCCGCCACTACGATGACCGCAGCGACGCGACCGCCGAGACACCGGCCGCAGCCAACCGAGCGGCGTCGCTCGCGCAGATCCGGCGCAACCTCATGACGCGCCGCCACAAGCTCTCGGCAGCGCAGCTCAATCGCAGCCAGCTCATTGCGCAGTTTGAAGCGGCCCCGCCGCCGCCGCGAAAGGTACCGCGCTCGGTTGTCTATGCCAGCCAGGACGACACGCTGGCGACGCCGGCCGACGCCGCCACCGGCCGCCTCTGCCGCTACTCGACGGGCAAGTGCCGGCACGTGCGCGCGCAGAAAGCAGACGGCACGTACTTGAACCTGTGCCACATGCACCGCATTCGGGCCAACGCCAACCAGCGCAAGCTCGACCGGAAGAAGAGCCTCCGGCTACGTCAGTGCGACCAAGCCGTTGCCCACGGACGCCGGTGGCCATCGCCACACGCCAACACACAGTCTGCGTGACCGACAGTACATAGTCATCTTGTTTCTATACACCCCGTGTGTTCAATGTTGATGCATCGCATGCCTAGAGTTCGCACGCCTCGTTGCTGCAAACAACTCGCGATGCATGGCTGCAGTCATTAGCTGTACGGAAGAAGAGGCAGTTTGATCATCGGGCGGCTTGCGAAATGAACGCGCATGGTGGTTCTCAGGCAGACGCAAATGACACAAGCGGTGGTCAACGAGGTGCGAGGTCTCTGGATGGGGATACAGTACCCAAGATAGAGGCACACGAATTTATGTATAAATGACGAGGAAGACCATGATGAGGAGCACGATCGTGAGAAAGATGATGCCGCCGAGCTGGCACGTGTCTAGTCTCACAGATATGAATCTCAATCTCAATATCACGAGACGTTGTACCTTTGGTTTTCAGGAGCCGACTCATTTTGCCCATGACAAAGTTCATGCGCTCGGTCGTGTCGTCCAAGTCGGCGTCCACGTCCTTGAGCATGCTACATGGCACCATGATCGTACAACCCTTCCGGCCAGCGCTGCCTCGTACTCGTTCTGTGACTTGATCTCCGAGTTGATCGTGACGGCGACCTGGCCGAGCCGGCTGACCGACGTATGGAGCTCGTCGAGGTCCTTATCCTGCTCCTTGATGATCTGCTGTTGGTGTTGCTTTTCGTCGGCGAGGATCGAGTTGCGATCGATGGGCGCCGGCGTCAATGGCGCGAGCGCCTACATACATCTTGAACCTCAATGAAGACGTGCAAGAACGTTCTGCACCTTGCGCTCGTCGCGGCGAACCTTGTTTTTGGCCGCGTCCGAGGTCAGCGCCGCAGTCATCATCATCAGGTCCTATGTCGCACTCGTGAGCAACACTTGATGCAAGCGTGTTGAACCTGGCGCGTGTCCGAGACAAAGCTCTTTCGACTCGACACTTCGATGCGATCGATGTGGGCGTACTTGGTGCGGTCGGCCTCGATCGCGCGGATGCTTTGCTCGAGAAAACCCAGCGACCGCTCGGCTGTCGCCAGCTCCTTGGCCAGCTCTACACAGCATGAGCAAGCGGTGCCATGCATGTATGCGTGCAGTACCGTCGGTGAGCTTGCCAAAGTCCTTGGTCGGCGACGCGTTGCGGGCGTCAAGGAGGTGCTTCCAGCGCTTGTACTTTTGATGGATCGACGAGACCTTGCTCTCGAGGTCTCTACGGCGCGCATGAGCCATCCGCCTTGGCTGCAGCTCGGCGCCTACTCCTTGAAGACGTAGTACGGGTCGCCGCTAGCGGACGGTCCCGCCGACTTGGCCATGAGCGACGCCTCCATCTCCGCCGCCTTCGTGGTGTGCTGGGAAGGTTCGATTTTGCATGCTTCGAAACGTGTCCGGATACGCCGCCGGTCGTGTTGACTGCACGTTTGTATCGACAGCCTTTTTCATACACTATATTATTTTTATGATATAGTGTGATATTGCGTCGAGGTCGATGCAGTAGAGTGCACACGTAGTGCACATGCGTGCACCTCTGGCTAAAATTGCATGTGAAATCTCGTGTACCTACAGCACAGGGTGCCCTCGATGGCGATTGTCGTCGTGCTGCGAAGTGCGTGGAGGACCTGTTTCACACTATATGCGTCCTTCGATCGAATATCCGGATAGCGATCTTTGATTTAAAAAATGAAAATTCAGCGAAAAAAGTGTCATCGGATTGTGGAGCGGCAAGGCGCAGGCAACGAAGCAGTCCTGCCGCCAGCCGACCACCCTACGAACCGACCAGCCTACGAGCCGACCAGCCTCAGCGCACCGACCTACGAGTCCACCAGCCTGGTGCCCACCAGCCGCCACGGCGCGAGCAAGCGTTTACGACCTGGCAGGCCAGGTAGCGTGTGCCAAGTCCACGTCTTGCTTTGGCGATCTACCTATGCCTGCCTCGCTTTAGCTACATCATTTGGCAAGTAGCGCTGTAGCACCTAGAGGGACGGCGTCGCCATTGCATCATTGAGATCGCGGACCATGGCCGCTAGTATGAAGCCTCCTTCCTCGTTGGAGCAGCGACCTCGCGACTTTAACGCGTCGTGTTTTACAGAGACAACATGGAGACGCGAGAAGTGCTAGTAGCTGCGCATGCTCAGGTCCGAGTCGGTGGCCTTCATGAGCCGGCGCATGTCGTCTTGCGAGAGGCGCAATTTCCGTTGTCGATGTGGCATCGACGACTCGTCGTCGTAGGTCGGCGACAAGCCTTGGTAGCCTGCTCCACATCGTCATCAAACATGTCGATCATCCATCGCTCAAACGTACCTGGGGACATGTGCAGGCAGAGGTCGCTAAAGACGTTCTTCCGGATCGAACTCGTGCTCTGCTCGCGGATAAACTTGGCGCAGAACGAGCAGACGCGTTGGTCGCGCTTGGTTTTTGGCCTTTTGGCTCGAAGCTGCTCGTGCACTTGTGACAGAAAACCTCCCCGCACGTCCGGCAATTCCACTTGCGTCGCAGCGTGTGAAAGCGCTTAAGACACTGCGTGCAATGCGTCCGATCGCGCAGAGGCACCATGACCACAAAGTAGCTCTGGACGCACTCGGCGAGCCGGAATTCGTGGATCGTCGAGGCAATGTAGCCGATGCGGGACACGTGGCGCTTGAGGATGCTCTTGTAGAGCCAGCTCGGCATCGCGCCCTTGAGGTTGATCTCCATGTGCGAGTGGACGTTGAGGACGCCGGGCACATCGCTTTCGAGAAAGACGAGCCTAGAGGATGTGTTTCATGCGACGACCATGGAGCTCGTGGTAGGACGAACCCGCTGTTGTACATGGACCCGCGAACCACGAGGAGGTTGGATTTGAGGTCCGGACACGTCGGCAACGTCACCGAGTGCTGCGCAATGGCCCACGCCCGCCGCCCACCGGGCAAGAGCCACTCTTTTTGCGTCTACGTGGCCGGTGAGGACGCGAGGTGCATTATGGAAAGTACCTCGAGCACGCAAAAGTCGCGGTGGGACAGCGGCTTGGGGCACTCGAGGACGAGCCAGCGCACGACAACGTGCCGGAACGGGTCCCGGAGCGACGGCTCGACGACGTGGTGGAGGATCGCCATGTCCAAGACGCCGTCGTTGTGGTGCTGTTGCGTAAACGCCATTTGATCGGACGTGAGGTTGCTCAGCATCGCGCGGACCTCGTCGAGCGATCCGTTGAGCGAGAGCGACCCGCGGTACGGCACGATGCGGTCTTCGGACGGCAGCGCCGGGCCCTCGTAGACGGTCACGTGGTTGAAGTCACCGAGGAGCGACCAGACCGGCGACCGCTCCATCGCCGACGAGAGAAACTGCTCAAAGGCTTCGGCTGCGATGGTCTTAAGGAAGAGCCGCTCCGACTCCTGCAGCGGCTTGGCCTCGGCGAAGCTCGCCGGCCGCTCGAGCTTCCGACTCGATCGCATGAGTTGTGAAGTTGCCCTTTCTCGCCACTGTCGGCAAACCTCTGAAAATTCATATTCCATGATACAGTACCGTCGTTCGATGGCTGGATCTCTCACGACTCGGTCGTCAGCGCACCTCGTCCGAGGAGTTCACTCCGATCGCTTGAGCGCGTCCAAAGAGACCAGGGGTGGCAGTGTACCAAGCACGCTCTTCCTTCCTGGCGCGGCGGTGCTGTGGACGAGCATCCCACTCTACCCTCGGCAAAGCACTGGCATCATTTCTGAAGTTTTGCAAGGCAAGTTGAAGTTCTCGGGCAGCTCCATCGAGCGCAGTTCTGCGATGCCTGTCGAGTAGCTATGCATGGGAGAATGCAGTGCCAACTTGCTGTCACGGCCCTTCTTGGCCATCCAGGCTTGGCCCAGGCGAAGACTTTAGGATTTTAGAATCGTAAGATAAGGGCACGCGATCTTTACTGCCGAGTCTGCACCCCATCGCGATATTACCTGCTATCCCAACTCAACAGGATCTGTGTTGGCATGGTACTGGGAGACTGTGGATGACGACGACGAGGCCACCACGTATCTCAACGCACGTTCGTAGTCACGCAGCATAGGTACCGCGATACTGCAACACTCGAACGCCACCTACTTGACGCGAAAGATCGGTCAATTGACGACATGTTTGTTGCGAGCGCAGCACGATGTGCGATCAACTCGGCGACACGGCGCCGTCATGTAATAAGTCGTTCGATGGCAGTGCAGAGGTCGGTCGCTCGTCGTCCAAGGCTCGTGTGGCACCTCTCAACGTCCAACACTTGTTTCAAAAGCGGTCGTTGGCGCCAACGATCCAAGCAGCACACACCTCAAGCAGCGATCGGGTGCCGAGAAGGAAAGCCTATGCGACGACGAGTGTATGTCTATAGCGACGACAGTGATCAGGTGCATAGCAACGGCAGCTTGCCGTTGGAGGAAGCCATGGCGGTGCGACGACCCACCTCCGCCGCGACGCATAACATCACCACCCAAGACAGACTCACTCCAAAAGACGCATGACGCCGATGGGCAAGCTGCCATCATCACGCAACGAGCCAAGGCAGTTTGAAGATCCTTTGAAGAGGGTCTATGGGGCCAACGCCACGAGTGCTGCTACTGGTATTTCCGGTATTACTGTAGGTAGTAGAGCTGTTGTATGCGTCGATGAGGTTGGATGGATCCATTGATCAACGCATGCAGTTGGGGTTCTGGCGCGACGACGCTTGTCGTGTCGCACGAGTGGCGCCACTGGGTGGCCGTGTCGGTTCCACGCGTCGGTGGCCATACGTGCAAAAGCAACCCAACGTTCCGGCCTCTCATCTCCATATTGTGCCATACCAAAGCGGCGGGGATCGCGTCATACAGATACTGTACCGTGGTCCTCTTCCGCGTGGTAAAGAAAATCGCGCTGCACGGGCCGCCTCACTGCTGTCCCAGCACGCGGGACAATCCTCACGCGACTCGATCGATGATGGGCGCCGATCCCTCTCTGGAAGGCGGCGCATACGCCAGTATATCGCCAGCGACCGCCCACCAAGTGGATGGATTTTCGACACGAGGATAGGAAGTTCGTGGAGACGAGGTAGTATGTATCGCGCCTCCATCCGGGTGGTGTCCTGTCAACGCCGTCGACCGCTCGACGGTAACCTTTCTCGTCGATCGGTCGCTGCTTTTTTGCCACAAGGGATGGCAACTCGGACTTGTTGCCTGCGCAGCCACCGTCTCGCGTCGCCCCTCCTCTCCAGGACATCCTGCGCATTTCGACTGCACTTGGTGTTTGTATTCTATATACAAACACACAGATACGCCCAAGGGCAATGCATCATCGTAGCCAATCAGAGCACGCACGACGAGACGGCGCGCCGCACGTCCTTGGTTGAACTTGCTGCACGTGCTGGGACATTGCCTCGGGTGCTTCGCCCAACCAACCACCAAGCGCAACAAACGAGAGGGATTTCGAGAACGATTCGATCCAAAATACATGTAATACGCAGGGTTACGATGGGTACAAGAAGACGATGCGCGGTGCGTACCAAGCGGCGTGGAGACGGTGTCAGCGCTTGGGTCGTGTCGCCGTGGGCTTGAAGTACTACCGTAGAGCCACGACACGTCGACCGGTAGTGTATGGATACTACGTACTGCGCTCGAGGTGGAGAGAGCGCAGTGGTGCAAGGAGGCGTGGACGCGTCAAGCGGCGTGGCAAGAACGGTCTGGCACCATGGGTTGGTCTGGACATGTCTCCCCGCCGAGCAATGGGTTGCAATATTGGCATTTTGCCCTTGCCGGTAGCGTATCTATGGCGCGGGTTTTGATTGGGTTCCACGCGTGTGAGATGGTGGTTTTCTTGAACGATCGCGTCTTTGTGAAGCTGGCGCCACCACAAATCATCTCGCACATTATAGATTTCACAAGATGGCGCCCGTGAGTCGCAAGCCGACAAGCGGTCTCTTGGACGAGCTCCCACCCGGCTTTGTCGAGGCGCCGTCGCTCTCGCAGGCCGAGCTGAGTTACCTCAACGACCTCTCCCACCGCACCTTCAACACGTTTCTCTCGTCCACGTACGGAACGCACCCGATGCAAGAGCCTGGCTGGAGCTTCCGCGGCGACCACCACGGCGTCCAGATCTTCCAGGGCCCGGCCCTTCCGAACGAGCCGCGCGTCCGCCCGCACCGCTTTGTCACGTCCATGGCGGCGACCATCGACCAGGTGCAGGACGCGATGGCCAACCTCACCGACGACCAGATGCAGGCGTCGCTCGAGCACTACACGAGCGACCTCGTCGACATGGCGATCCTCCACCGCATCGTGTCGCCGACGACCAAGGAGCCCGGGATGCATGCAGTCGTGCGCTGGTTCGTCGCCGAGTGCCCGACGCCGCTCAACAACCGCGACTTTTGCGTCCTCGAAGTGCAGCGCCAGTGGGCCCTCGCGTCCGGGCGCCGGGCGTGGGCCGTGTCCCAGCACTCGATCCGCCTTCCGACGTGCCCGGAGCTCAAGCCGAGTCTCAAGCTCATTCGCGGCTCGCTGTACAACTCGGGGTACCTCTTCCTCGAGACCGACACCCCGGGTCGTCTCGAAGTCCATGGGCGCGTCGAGCTCGACTTCAAGGGCGTCGCGCCTGCGTGGATCTACAAGACCATCATGAAGCACCGCGCGTCGAGCCTTATCAAGCTCAGCCAGTGGATCAACGAGGCGCCGGCGATCAAGGCGCGCTCGTCGCTCCTTGTGCCGCTCGTGCCATTGAGCGATCGCAAGCACTGCCAGCTCTGCACGCGCAAGTTCAGCCCGCTGCGGTGGAAAGCCAACTGCTGCGCGTGCGGCGAAGTGTTTTGCTGGAAGTGCACGCAGGGCATTCGCATCAAGGGGCGCATGCGCGAGCCGCAGCGCATGTGTTTCGAGTGCGCCGAGCCGGACGCGACCACGTCGCGGAAAGGCCGGCGGCCGATGCTCAAGTCGGGCGAGTTCCATACGATCGACGACGACGACGACGACGACTGGGCGCTCCTCGATGAGAGCAACAAGCAGCACCACAAGTCGCCGGCCAAGATCAAGTACCAGCCGGCAGCGTCGACCGCGCTCTGCACGACGCTTGTGGTCGCGTCCAACCAAATGATCGAGAGCAGCGATAAGTACCACGAAGTGCACTACGATCTGCGGCCGATCTCGCTCGCACGGCCCGACACGAGCATGCACTCGTGCGACACGTCGTACATGACGGACGAAGAGGGCGGCTGCTGGTGCGACGACGACGACGACGACGACGACCAAAACTTGTTGGGCTTTGAACTCAACGTGCTGCCGTCCGTCTTGACGACGTCACCGGACGACCGGCAGCGGCTCATGGCGCTCGAACGCCACCAGTATGTGCACGAGACGCTCACGATGGCGCTCTCGTCGTTCGCCAAGCACGACGACGCACGGCCGCTTGCATGCTAACGAGCCATGTCAGACCACTAGGGTTAGGATAGACTAGGACTACTTTATTTACGCCACCAACACGATCGAAGCGTTGGTGCACTGATTTTCACACGGTATACCGTTGAGCTTACTGCCAGTACAGCTGTGAGGATGAGCGCGAATGAACGTCATATCGATCGATACCGTTGGTGTGTACAAGTTGTACATGATGGCTCCTGCGTCATGAAAACCACAGGGCGTCGCTGGGGTCGTGCTACATACAACCTGTCGAACGCGTGTAGCTGCGCACGGGCGCAGGACCATCAGAGCGACGGAACGCGCCCCCGTGGTGTTGGGTATCTTGCACCATCAAGCGAGCCAACCAAAAACACGGTTTACACCCTGGTTTACACCACCGCGCGCGGGCCTCGTGCAAATCGTACTACGTGGTTATTTGACTATTTTTCTGTCCAATTGTCGAGTACTACGGTAAGAGTGGACACCTACTTGATGACAATTAACCGGGCGCGTCGTGTAAACACCTTTTGTGATATATAGAGCTGATGTACTACGTACGTAGTAGTAGTATGGGATGGAGGTGGTGCAGTGCATGTGGGAGGATCTTTCGCGTCCCTGGCGCCAGTGGTGAGTCGACAGCCCGACCAGGCGAGATGCACGATACTGCTAACTGTGGTGATATGGAGGAACGAGATGCTACCGCGACAACGCTAAAAGGAGGTGACGGGGTGAGCTTTTCTCGTGTCGACCGAATCGTGCCTCGACGATCGCCACATCACGCTGCAAGCACGCATATACGCGACCCAGCGGCCATCCGCGTCTCCTGTCTTGACGGCGCTTGTAGGTGCATGCCAGGGATGCATGCTGTCCGGCATCGTGTGTTAAGGCGACAGAGAAGATGTCCTATCTCAAGTCCAACAACGTTGTTGTTGAAGTGGGTCGTCTATTACAATAGATAAAACTATGCTAAATAAAATTGTCGGACTTTCTTCGTTGTGTGTACTCGGTTGAGGGACTTGATTTAGGCAGGCGGAGGCAGGAGCGCGATCCGCGGGACGAGGTGACGTCGCGGCCACTCGTGTTGGGCGAGGAGCTGGAGAAGACGACGAAGAGCAGGCTGCTCGGGCTGTTGTACGAGGCTGTGGTGCACGTGCAGTTGAGCGACACGGGCCGCCTTGACGGCAATCGTCCATGGACTTGGCAGCGGCAGGTCGGCGCGGAAGACGCGGTCGTTCCGGACTCGCCAGACGTTGAACCAGACGCAGGCGCGGAGCACGGGCCAGAGGTAGCGGAACGCGGCTTGGTGCATGCTGGACGCCGTCTTGGGCGTCGAGTAGAGGTAGCCGGAAAGTCCAACAACGTCCCGTCAAGTGTATGAACCAAACTTCATGGAAACAAAACGTCCTCATGGCTGCTGCTTATAATTTTGTGTGTGGTGGAGCTGGGCTTGCTTGTGTGCGTCTCTCAAAGGCCCGGATTTCAAGTCCTTGGCCTCTCGTTTCGACAACAGTGGTACGGCAGCCAGAGATGGCGCCTGTCACCTCGCGACCACTTGCGCATACACAGGTGTCCAAGTACGCAGTCCCCCTGCCGTGCCATTTCGGCACCGTACAGCTTGAGCGATGTAGCAGCATCAATGCCAATGCACCCAGTCTAGCACGATTATACTGCCGCCATCGTGGCGCCTTTGAGCGCCGCGTCCCACGCATGACGATGTACTACTGGTACGTCGGGGCAGTGGATGGCCACGAAGCTACCTTCAACGAATTGCACGCGCGGCAATCTTCCCGGTTCAAGTTTGCATGCGGGTGTCTAGCGTCAGCGTGATGGCTCGCTGAAATACCATCCGGGCAAGCGCTAATTGAGCAGCACGGAGCCTCAGCCTCGTTGCTTTTTTCACGTCATTGGACACAAGGGCGTCGTGTCGCTTGGTACGACACCGCTTTAAAGCGACCAGGATGGAAAGCTCTTGCTTCGTGTCGTCGTAAAATGTGCGGCGGTTCGTCTCAGAGATACCTACACACCGTTCGTGGCAAAATCAACATATACAGAGAGGACTGTGACTGTGAGTATTTTTCAAAAGTTCCGTGATTTTGGCCAATATTTACAAGAGTTCCGTGATGACTCTGATTGGCTAAAAATACTAAAAATGGGGCGATCTGATTGGTCAGTGGGAACAATTTCCAAAAGAGGCCGCTCGGCCAAAAACCACCGAAATAGTGTGAGAACCCAAGAAAGACCTATATAGCCTGACCGACAATGGTAGAAAATAGTGTAAGACACGTCATGGGATCACGAAACCGACTGGGGATGAGCACCGGGATCCCCAGCGGCGAGCTGTACTACGGTCTGCCCGAAGTGGGATTACCTTCTACAGTGGGCGCAAGCAAGTGACAAGCTACGTGGACGACTGGGCGCTTATCAACCAGCATTTCTCGATTAACGTTCGCCAAGCGAGGTACTAGTAGTGTACTACACCACAACGCGTCCTATGCAAGTCGCTCTGTTCTAATACAACACACTACGTAGGCGTGACCATCGGCATATTGAAGACCCACGGCGACAACGTCGCTTACATCTGCAACAGTTCGACACCTTGTACATGGCGCGTCGTTGCCTACAAGGTCACCAAGGGTGATGCGATAGGCGCGTATAGCATCACAGGTTCGCTACCCTTCGCAACATCGCGGATGCAATATGGTCGTCATGTGCTATGTAGAGGTGCAGCTTGAACTCTCGGACATGCGCACGCGGATGCCCAAGGCGAATGTGCGGCAGGCTGCGCGTATGGTGCCAGTACAGCAGCTGGTGCATCATTCGCGCAAAGCACCCGACAAGGCTATCGCGAGCACCGTTCAAGTAAGATATGCACCCACAAATTGATGTCTACAGCAACCGATGTAGGGGGAAGGAGGTGGCGCTGTGTCGAATGCGGCTTTCGCGTCTCGTGTACGGCAAGCTGTATTGTCGTCCTCGGAATCTACGGTAAGATACTCCTGCGTGCTACCCGTAGTGGACTCTGACCCAGACTCTGAACCATTTCTCGATTACGTGTAGAGCGACCAATCATACTCAGACATTCCGTGGCTTTTCGGCGTTAGAAGCTCCAATTTTGTGGAGTCCGACAATGCGAAAAGTACAAGACCATCTCCTTGACGGATCACTGACTCTCTCTCTCGCTAGATATACACAACGGCCTTCGCTTCAACCTTCCGTTTGCTTCTTTGTTCTTGATGATGGCCGAGGTCATGCAAACGGCTGCGACCCGACGGCACGAGGTGGAGTGGGTGACGCCGGGCTACGCACAGAGTCCGTAAAACGCCATCGAAGGAGAGGTGGAGGAGACGTCTCCAATCCATTTTAAACTCGACGCAATAGAGCGAAGTGCAGCTTTATTGTTATTGTGACGCTCAGCGAGTATTAATACATGGTCCACATTCACATCTTGGCTACATGAAGGAAACGGCGGTGTCACTCGGTTTCGTGATCCCATGACGTGTCTTACACTATTTTCTACCATTGTCGGTCAGGCTATATAGGTCTTTCTTGGGTTCTCACACTATTTCGGTGGTTTTTGGCCGAGCGGCCTCTTTTGGAAATTGTTCCCACTGACCAATCAGATCGCCCCATTTTTAGTATTTTTAGCCAATCAGAGTCATCACGGAACTCTTGTAAATATTGGCCAAAATCACGGAACTTTTGTAAATATGTTCCGAAATCACGGAACTTTTGAAAAATACTCTGTGACTGTATCGTCGAGTCGATCAAGGGGGCGTCGGCCTGGCTCTGGCGAGGCGGCTCGTGCTGCTTGCAACACGCGCATTCCTCTTCGCATGCACGGCGACCTGGATGCACGGCTAGGTCTGCACCCGCTTGGGCCTCGTACCCGATCCATGCTTGAGTCCTCGCATCGGATCTTTTTCACGTTGCCTTTCTCACTTGTTTCCGATGTGTAAATTACATGTGAAATTCTAGGTGAAAAATACGTGGATCGAGCTTTGCGATGGTGCCCTGCACGAAGAACAGACAACGCCCCACGAGAAGCGACTTCAAGCCAGCATGACATTGTGCCTTGACATTGTGTCTTGGGTGGCTGGACACCCCGAGGCCAGAAATATCTGAGGACTGTGTCGCTATGTTGTGCAGTCTCAACACTATTAGTCAGGGTTCGGTGTGAGTAGCGCGTCGCCGAAACGCCATCGTTTCGTGTCGACAGTTCTTGTCGACTTGTCGTGCCCAAAGCAACAACACGGCGCCACTTGGTCAGCTGGGAGAGCTCGCTTTCTCGATACGGACGTCCTGGTCGCTGCGACGCGGCTTCGTCATTGTTGCACGGTCGACGGCTTGGTTCGGATTCGCAACAGCACGCTTTCTCCAAGGAAGACAACGCAATCGGCAACTTTGAGAGGCCCGACTGTCATTGCATCGAGTATTGATGTAGTACAAAAGTACGAGTGATAACAAGACCCACTTCAACAACAAAAGTACGAGTGAGCTGCCTGCCCGTTTCGTTTGCACGTGTGAAATGAATGATATTTCCACATTTTACACACGGATTCCCGCCACGAGGCGAGACAGTGTTTCCATCCAGCGCAATCATCTAGACCATTACCGAGGTCCCACCGAGGTGCGTGACAACACATGTTGGTCGGCGCGGCCCGCCACCGACATGGGTTTTGCGGCAATAGAGCATTGTAGAATATGATTTCACGCGCTGGCCACGACGACGCGCGTCGTTCGCTTCTGTTCCCTTGAACGCTGCGGCCTTGCCCCTCCAATCATCCATTTGCAGCAAGCGACGATGGCAAGTGCGAGGTGTACTGTTTACATGCTCGCCGCCGTCGCAGCCGGTGGCGGTGGCATTACACGTCGACGGCTGGATCTGCCAAGACCGTTGTCGCAGCCAACTTGAACGTTGAGCGCAATTTTCAATTTGTGTCGTGGGCCACGCATCTCGTCGCATGGTGAAGCGCCACCTCCTCGACGACCTCTCCAAGGACTTGCCACCGCATTTTCTCGCCGCGCCACCGCTCAGCGACGACGAGAGCGAGTACCTTCAGAAGCTTGCGCACCAGTCGTTCCAGTCGTTCCTCAAGTCGACGCTCGACGTGCACCCGATCGAAGTGCCAGGTTGGAAGTCCAAGGGGTGCCACGAAGGCGTCGACATCTTCCAGGGCCCGCGCTACACGCCGGCGTCCAACATTCGCCCGTACCGCTTCATTACATCGATGGAGGGCACCCTCGAGGAAGTCGAAGCCGTTCTCTCCAACGTCTCGGACGACCAGATCCAGAACGCCCTCGAACACTACTTGGAAGGGATTTTGGACATGACCATCTTGCACCATGTGAGCTCACCGTTATCGCTCGACGAGTCGTCGACAAGTGAGCGCAGCGACGTGAGCGAAGCCCCGAACGAACACATTCTTGTGCGTTGGTTTGCGACGCAGTGCCCGCGGCCGCTGCACAATCGCGATTTTTGCGTCCTCGAGGTATAGTTTATTATTGTTGGTGTTTGAGAATGCTCATTGAGGCTCTTAGATGAACCGCAAGTGGACACTGCCGTCGGGCAAGCGCGTCTGGGCGGCGTCCCAGCACTCGATTCGCCTCCCGACGTGCCCGGACTTCAAGCCGAGCCTCAAGTTTGTGCGTGCGTCCGTCTTCAACTCGGGGTACAATAGGACAATATTGCGTCTGTGCAAACTCATTTTGCGATGATTAGGGTGCTCTACATCGAGTCGGACGAACCCGGGCGACTGGACATGCACATGCGCCTCGAACTCGACTTTAAGGGCCCGACGCCGCAGTGGTTTTTCAAAATGATGATGAAGCGCCGGGCCGCGAGCTTTGGTCGCGTCGGCAGCTACATTGAAAAGTACCGCGTCCTTCAGCAGCTTTCGGCGAGCTCGGGGCGGGACCGCGCTGCAGTGGTACATGTTGCCACGTCTTTCTTGGACTCTCAATCTGAATCTTCATGCCATAGAAAATGATCCCGCTCAAGAAGCGCAAGCACTGCCAGCTGTGCACGCAAAAGTTCAGCCCGCTGCGATGGAAAGTCAACTGTTCGAGCTGCGGTGAAGTGTTTTGCTACAAGTGCACCGAGCACCAGCGCGTGCCGGGCCGGCCACGGGATATGGAGCAAGTGTGCTTTGCCTGCGCCCGCCCCAAGAGCTGCAAACCGGCACGCCCGTCGTCCTCGGTACGACATTGCCGTTCGCTTGATACCTTGATAGTTGACGACATTGCACTTGTAGGCTCGCCCATCTGGAGCTCGCCAACGCGCCACAGCACGTGTGTGTACCGACCGGCCGCGGCCGCCGATGTGCTCTGCGCAACGCTGTCGGTCGGCTGGGAAGAAGCGGACGGAGCCTCGGTGGAGCCCGAGTCGTACATCCAAGGCGCGTCCGACATGAGTGAAGACTCGTGGTACGACAACGACCTCAACGACTCGACGGGCTTTCAGCGCCGGGACGAAGGCGATGACATCGACTTGGCCGATTTTCAGCTCAATTTGCAATTCCGCCCGTCGTCCGAGCGGCGGGTGTAATTTACTACCGTTAGTGGCTAGCTCTATTTGTTAATCGGACTCCCGGCGTTGGAGGGTTGAGAACACGCGCTATATCTGCGCTCTCTGCATTGATCGTAGTACGCCAGATTCGGCGTGCATTCCGCATCATTCGCGAGAGGCCGACAAGGTGTATATGTACCGAGCGGCTGCGCTTGTCCCTTACCGGCAACCCGCACACCCGCACCCATTCATCTGCAGTACGGCGACTTTGTGTACCGTGTCGCGTTGAAAGCCGTAGCTGTCCGGTACAGCTTGCACTTTTCTCGGCCCCGATGCTCGCCACTGCCCTCTCTGCGATGCGCAAGCCTGTGAGACGCACGACCATCTTTTGGTGCGCTGTCCATACGTCCGAGCGATCTGGCGCGCTCTTGCATGGATGCGGAATCTTTTTTGAAGATCCAACCCCCGTTGGGCGTCTCTCTCGTGTGCCGAGCATCATTTTTCAGACCGTGCAGCTTGATGGACTCGTATCCCTTGCCGTTTCATTTGTTACGATGAGTTATGCACGCGATTGTAGCACACTCGACTTGCAGCGTTCATCGACATCACCGTTTAGACAAAAGTGCAGAGACGCCCGAATATATATATATTAATAAAATAAAAGCACGCGCTGGATGCAGTGGAGAGATCACTTGCGATGTAATGACATCACGCCGTTACTCGATCCTGTTGTGTCGCGGCTGTATTAAAGTGCGTCGATTTCGATATTAAATGTGCCACGGCTTTGACAGCAGCGTCCTTGTGAACGGGCTGATGGCAAATGTCAAGATCGAACTGCAAACGTTGAGATCGCCGACGCCAAGACTTCCGACTCTAGGTTGTTTTTCTGGTGGTTTTCCCAGCCTTTGCCACGTCATTGGCTAAACTTTTAAAGGAACAGATGACGGTATGTGCCGTGTGCAGGTTGCAGTTCCAACGGTACGTAGGCTGTAGAAGTTGTGCAGCCCAGCACAGATATCTTTCAAAACACCTTCTCGTGGAACGTCGCTAGTGTCGCCAAAGATACCTCTCGTGCAAATGTAGCTGCTCGTCTGGACTAGACTTCAATATAGAATACCGGATTTGAGTATTCGACGATGCATCAACCGAGTATTTGCTCGATACTATTTAGATATAATTTACACTGAACTGGATATGGTGGTGGACTATCGATTCCAAGGTGCTACGACGAGCCGGCCACCGAGAGGCTTAGCCGAGCGGGAGACATGGCGTGTAAACGGCACATACCGGAACAAGGTTGTCGTGTAGCCATGCGTCGTGACGCAGGGCTGCCATCATTTGGAAGAGGCACAATGCTTGAGTGTTCAGCAGCAAGTGTTGGAGGTGCAGCTTGGTCAAGAACGCGGCTCGTTGGGTGTCCGCGTAATACAGTAAACACGGTGCAACGATGTTGGGTCGTCTATGTGCCGTAAGATTTCAATTGATCGCGAGACGAGATTCCTACGAAAGATATCCCACGAGCAATCGGCGGCCCGTGAGCAACGCGCGCCGACCACTGTTATCTTTACAGCCAAAGGACGAGCTGCCACCTTGAAGCGCACCCGAGACACGTGTGTTGAGCATAGCGGACTCAGCGCCATGTCTTGGGTGCACACCTGCGTATCTGCTGCGCAGCAGGGCGAAGACGGAGCGGCTTTCTTTGGCGTCGAGTGCTTGGCACGCATGTACACCGTTCATTTGGCTACCAGTATGCGCATCGCCATGCCATCTGGAGCTATCCATCGACAGTGGTATCGCACGGAGGCATCCTTGTGGCGTGGCACTTTGCAGTTTACCGCCCGCGACACACATGACCTCTCCAAGCGACAAGGCGACATTGCCCCTCGTTCAGGCAGCAACCATCACGCGTGATTGCCACGCCGCGGGTGACGACCTCTTGGACCACTACCACGATTTTTGCTCGGCGCCCACGTCGTGGCGTCTCCTCCGCAACGAGCGCGACGTCCAACTGCTCCAAGGCCCCGGGCGACACATGCGCAACGCGTACCGACTCGCGACCTCGGTCACCGCGTCGCTCGACGAGGTCAAGGCCCACACGACCAACCTCACACCGACCGAAATGAAAGCCACGATGGACAAGTACGCCGATGACATCCTTGACATGAAGGTGCTGCATCGGCTTCAGACGCCAAGTGTGGCCGAGCCCGATCTCCAAGTGCTCGTGCGCTGGTTTGTCACGGAATGTCCGTTGCCTTTGCACAACCGGGACTTTTGCGTCGCCGAGGTATGCTGTCGATACCATTGTCGTCTTGCCTGTAGACGGCTCACATGAAACCGTCATAGTTACAAAACCGATGGACGTTGCCGTCCGGGCAGCGTGCGTGGGGTCTTGTCCAGCACTCGGTCAAGGTGCCAAGCTGTCCGGACCTGTTATCGACGGTGCGGTACCGTCGAGGCCAGATGTACCATTTCGGGCTGTTGTACGTCGAGCACCCGAGTCGACCAGGTGTTCTGGTGCTATTTTTGCACCTCGAGTTCGACGTCAAGGGCTGGGCACCGTCGTGGCTGTACCCGTTTCTCATGGCGCGTCGAGCGCGGAGTGTAGCGAAAATCCCGGACTTTCTTGCCGCGCGGCGACTCGAAGGCGAAGGCGGCACCTGCGGGTCGCGAACCGGTGGCGCAGACGAGCGCAAGCACTGCCAGTACTGCACGCGCCAGTTTGGCCCGCTTCGGTGGCGCGTGCACTGCAGCAACTGCGGCGAGGTACAGTGTATTTCGATGCCGCAACTCGAATTGGATGCACACATGTGGTGTACTAATAGGTGTTTTGTACGCACTGCGCGCCCCCAAGTGATGTCGATCGCACGTGCGTCGAGTGCCGGTCCCAAAACATCCTCGCTTCCCGCAAAAGCACCGACCGATCGTCTGGTACGAATCTCAGTATACTAGCATGTAACTTAGAGAAGACGTTGTGGAGTAGGCTCGGATACAACGCCGTCGCATCGAGTTCGCTCCTGGCGCGAAGTCACAAACGTGTCACCAACCTCGCATGCCCAGGATTGCAGCTGCATCTCCAGACCCTCCTCTAACGAGACCAGCGTCAAGCAGGGTGGTGGCTTGCCACTTTTGGACTATGAGCTCCGGGTCGCGATCGAGCCGCGCACGCAGATCGACGACGACTGGAATTTGCGGCTGCTGCGGGCTCAAACCCAGATTCGACAGGAGCGAAGTCAGAGCCGGCTTTGCTACCGCAAGGATGCGTTTTGCTAAGATGCAACGCCGCGTACACTCGAATATATATCTATATCTATACAGTTGGCTAAACGATTTCGCAAGTCCTGTTGCGCGTTGTGGGGCTGCGATCACAGGACGCTCCATGGACCCTATCTACCCTAACCCCCTAGCCCTATAGACGTCCAGGGACACGAATGCATTTGACGGAATTGTGGCGAACGCTTGACGCTCTACTTTCTCATCCCCACACACGACAAAGCCTCTTCCAGTGTTCTGTATGCATCTGATGCCGCACCATTTCGAAATTACTACGGCATGTAATTCAACATGTCGTAATTATTGACTGGAACGTGATGAGTTCGACGACTCTCGTCATCGTTCGACTGCATGGCAATGCGTACCACCTGGCGATCGAGCCTCGACGTACCGGTAATGCTGCACGCAATGTCACTTCTAATTCCTCGAGGGACCTCCGCCGTTGCAAGTACAACTCATTGCTTGGTTTGGACCGTCCATCATTCCCTGTGGACCGCACATATTGTCTTATATCAACCGTCGTACGCACTTGGAAAAGCCTCCTGTGCGTTATCAAAGTAGACGCTGGACGGTGCGCGAAGCTCTGAGTGCTCTCGCCAGGTCCGCAGAATCCGTGCAATCATTCTGGTAACGAAACCAGATCCATATGTGAACTGCTCCATTCTTCTTATCCTGGTCATATCTTGCGTCGGCGACGTCGGCACCAAATTTTCGTACCGGTATCATCTCGACACCGTACCGCTCGACCCATCACCCCCTAGGGTACTGTGGAAGCTGGTCCTTCAATACGGTAGTGTGGTCGTGTACACTGCTTCATGAGCGGCAGCGCGCAATCGTCTCGTAGGGGGGGTCGCCAAGAGTCAACTCTGGTCAGACAAAGTGGCACGCGGCGATGTCACCAACTAACGAAAGGCTGAATTGCTTTGCTCCTTTGCTCCTGGGAGACCAAGGATGTCTAAGAGACTTAGCAGTAGCACTGCGCAAGGCTCAACCCAGGCGAGAACACAACACGAGCTTAGCAGCGCAAAAGCATGCAAGGCAGGTGGAAAGGGGGCGTCAAATGACCAAGTGCGAGCAAAGCTCCGCCACCCAAAAACCACCTCCTGTGAGAATATATTACATGGACATCATCGATTCTTGGAGACCATCGTTGAAGATACCTGAGACGAATGCGGCGTCTCTCAATGTCCAGTTTCACATGGCGCGTCTAGCTGGAGCTGTAACTTGACAGGAGCGCTACGGTCTGACGACCCTGGGCGGGCAGAGCACAGGCGTGACGTCGCGACGAACGTCCGTCTTCATTCCGGTCGTGTAATGTCAATCAACATCAAATACTCCAAAAGTGCTACGGTCTGGCGAGCCACTCTCGAGCGATTCGATGAGACTGTATTTCCCAAGACGCCATGTACCACACCACCGCTGCAAGCTTGCAGCAGTCCACGAACGTGCCACTACCTCTCGTCCAGGCAGCAACCATCACGCGTGATTGCCACGCCGCGGGTGACGACCTCTTGGACCACTACCACGATTTTTGCTCGGCGCCCACGTCGTGGCGTCTCCTCCGCAACGAGCGCGACGTCCAACTGCTCCAAGGCCCCGGGCGACACATGCGCAACGCGTACCGACTCGCGACCTCGGTCACCGCGTCGCTCGACGAGGTCAAGGCCCACACGACCAACCTCACACCGACCGAAATGAAAGCCACGATGGACAAGTACGCCGATGACATCCTTGACATGAAGGTGCTGCATCGGCTTCAGACGCCAAGTGTGGCCGAGCCCGATCTCCAAGTGCTCGTGCGCTGGTTTGTCACGG
>NW_012156502.1:0-45282 GCF_000151545.1 Saprolegnia parasitica CBS 223.65 | reverse complement strand
TGCACAACCGGGACTTTTGCGTCGCCGAGGTATGCTGTCGATACCATTGTCGTCTTGCCTGTAGACGGCTCACATGAAACCGTCATAGTTACAAAACCGATGGACGTTGCCGTCCGGGCAGCGTGCGTGGGGTCTTGTCCAGCACTCGGTCAAGGTGCCAAGCTGTCCGGACCTGTTATCGACGGTGCGGTACCGTCGAGGCCAGATGTACCATTTCGGGCTGTTGTACGTCGAGCACCCGAGTCGACCAGGTGTTCTGGTGCTATTTTTGCACCTCGAGTTCGACGTCAAGGGCTGGGCACCGTCGTGGCTGTACCCGTTTCTCATGGCGCGTCGAGCGCGGAGTGTAGCGAAAATCCCGGACTTTCTTGCCGCGCGGCGACTCGAAGGCGAAGGCGGCACCTGCGGGTCGCGAACCGGTGGCGCAGACGAGCGCAAGCACTGCCAGTACTGCACGCGCCAGTTTGGCCTTTTTCGGCAAAAGGTGCGCTGTAGCAACTGCGGCGAGGTAAGGGCCTTTGCTCCGTTTCGCAAGCGGGTTCACGAAACGTGCTACTAGGTCTTCTGTGGCGCGTGCGCTCTGCCGTTCGACAAGCACCACATCTGCGTCGAGTGCCTCGCACACGAGGATGAGGACCCTGTCCTCGACCTGCCGTCGGGTCACGTTAGTACTTTGAGAGGTGCGTTTCGTGACACTCAAGTCGGATTGACGCTCCATTTAGGTACAAGCCCGCACGGCGTCCAGTCGTGGCTCGACATCCGCAGCGAACAGCAACTGCGGCAGTTGAGCAAATGGACATCGTCATTGCCGCGCAACGCAATAGGATCGACAACGTCCTGCTCAACGATCATTTAACCCACCCACCAATCCTTTCTTGGGCGGCGGCGGCCTCCCAACACGATCCCCGTTCGTCTCCCCCATGCACTTGCGTTTATAGCCGAGGGGACGAAATCGGACGCTTGATCAAACAGGAAATATGTGGGTTAAATAGCATCGATATTTGTGGCGACTAGAAGACCTTGTCGAAGAGATCGACGTCGCCATCGGCTTCAAACGACAGTCGAGGTTGGCACACGCGCTGCATTTCCTCATAGGACGCGTGGTCCACGGACCGCTGACGCGACCGCCGATGGCTCGTCGCCCGTTCCTTGGCAACAACAACAGCAACAACCGGCTCGGGCTCGACCGGCGGGTGGACCACAAGCGACCGCGACCGGGGCACGGTAAAGTCACCAATGTCGAGCGCATCGGTCGAGACACGCGCTTGGCTCCAGCGCTGCGGCCGCGGCGGCCGCGCGTTATTCTGCTCGTCGGGCCACGACCGACTCTGGCGCAGGCGTGGCGAGAGCTTCTCGGGCTCAAATTTCGAGTGCAAGCAGACCGTGCACATGGCGAGCTTCCTGACGCCGGACGGCAACGCGACATCCTTCTTTTCCGTGCAGGACGGACACACGACTTCGCCGCAAATGCGGCAATTGTCCTTCTTCGTCCACGCAAAAATTCCCCGCCGCACACGTGGCAGTACGCGACGTCCTTGATTGACTTGACCTCCATGTCGCTGCGCACGTAGCTCGAGAGACGGCCGACGTGGCGCGCATCAAAGAAGCTCTGCATGCGCGAGAGCGCGTGGCACCAGTTCTTGAGCGTCGTCGATGTCCACGCATGGGGCGTCCGGCCTTTAAAGTCCACCGAGAGCACATACGTGGCGCGCACAGTGCCTTCACTTGGGTGTGCGGAAAAAACATACCCGGAGGCGTACAAGCCGCCGCGCACGAGCTCGAGCGACGCGTCGAGCGGCGGGCAGCCGTCAATCTTGACCGAATGCGTGCACGACACCCACGTGTCCACGCCGTTAATGACCTTGTGCTCACGGCTCTGCACGTAGACAAAGTCGCGGTGCCGCATGACCGACGACTGCGACTCGATCATGGCCCAGTTGATCGTCATGCTCGGGCTCAGCTGCAGAAGGAGCGCCGATGCCTTGACGTGCGTCTCGACGGTCTTTGCAAACGCTTGGCTCTCGGCCGTGTTGGCGACGTGGCACTGCATGATGGCCTCAATGTCTTCTAGTGACGCTTGCAGCGTGACGGTCCCGCAGATCGACTGCACGTCCGGGTTGCCGTGGAGCGGCGGCAGCATCTCAAAGCGCGTGCGGGCGCCTAATCCGTCATAGGTCGCGGCCACTTGAAGGAGGTCGGCGACCGACTTCTTGGCCAGCAGCCGCAGGTGCTCGTGCTGGGACGGTGAGACCGATGGGTAAAAGTCGGGGCGGAAGCGCATGCCACTCAGAACTGGTAGATTTGCAACTGGCGTGAGATTGCCGTTGGTTGCGCTGGACGCGAACTTTGCTGAAGGGCATTTTCTTTTCCTGTATTTTATTCAAACGCAATTCGACATACCAAACATAGTACAACGTGTTGCAATCTCGAATATTAATTTGATACGTTTCATGGAGTTGTCAAGTGTATATGTGGGACAGGAATTGCCGGAAGCAAGTACAGTGTCCCTTGGCTGGTCGCGGACGAGAACACGTCCACGCTGCAAAATGCGGCGCGATGACTATTAGTGTGCGAGGATGTCTAGAGTATGTCCGTCCTCATCCAAGCAGGCTTTAAGCACGCTGTAATACGAGCTGAACAATATATTCCCAAGGCCTCTCAACTTCTTTACACGATTTTTGACAGCCCAGAAGCCCACCACTGGTACGCCCCATCTAGTGCCAAGGGATGATAAATCGCTGGTCCAAAAACACGTGGAAAACAACGCACGTAAATGTTTTGGATCGGATCGGTGCGCCGCGTGTGTGAGGTGTGCAGCGCCCTCGTGGACCTTGAACCTGCAGCCCCGCTTCAAGGATCTGGACGACTTATCTAAGACAATTGCTGGCGAATTCACGTTGCACGCAGGCGATTAGTTGTAGGTCCCGGCGACAACTCAAAGCCCACAGTTTATGGATCTGCGTCATAGGAGGGTGTACGAGCTCCGCGTCACGAGGCGCTTCTTGGCACGCAGAGGTCTTCCTCTTCCGCACAACCCGCGACTGGTCGGATGAGACCTGACCTGACCACAAGCAAGGTTGTATTTTACACACAGAATCATTTCCCACATTTCTTTCGCGTGTAAAACTCTAGCATTGCATGTGGTGAATGCATATGCATTATCAAAGGTTATCGTGGCACGCTCCCAGCGCAGCACGTTCCACTCCGTGTCGACGCACCGCCACGATTGTGAGCGGTCGTGCATGATGGCAAGGACGTCATCGCAGCATGTACTCCGCGGCCAACGACGATTGTGCAATGTCCTCGGTTGTTCATCTCGTGTGTCCAGATCCAGGACACTCAGCTCTTACACGCCGAGATGGACATGTGTTCGGGAACCTTCGCTGCGAGCTCCAACCAGCCATTGAAACAAACGCCGACATTCACATTGCGTAGAAGACGGCAAGTACAGCCAATGATGTCGCCTTGATACAGCATCCCAGTCTGCTGCTTGCAAAACATGTATTCGCTTGAGAAGCCAACGCCACCTGCGTAGCACGCGGAAGAGGGTCGACTAGTGATTCCTCTCGATTTCGTCTGATTATAAACAGCAAATGCTGCTGCACAGTCTCTCAATGTTGGCGGCATCCCATGCTCTCAGGACGCCGTATTTACGCAAGTACCTTGGCCTTGCCGGTCCATTAGGTCATCATCACCAGACGATATTGACCAATCGACTAGAAAACCATCCGACACAGCACTCGTCGTCGTAGCGCAAATCGATCTGGCAAGTGTGTGCGAAAGGTCACGCCACGTGTATGCGCCAGCCCCCGAATCTCATCCCGATCTCAACGCATGCTTCCTCGATCGTCCCACGTCCGAGTTCTTTTGCCTTCAAACTTCAATTCGACAAGCATGCCCGACGTCAAGACCCGGCAGTATGTGCGCACGCAAATCAGGTCGTCGCCCGTGTTTCGCCATCCGTCACCGCTCTTGCCGGACGAAGAAGACCATCTTCTGGAGCTTGCTCAGCGCACGTTCGACACGTTCCTCGCTGTCGCAGGCTCGGGCGCGACGCGGGAAGCGCGGAGCGTCTGCTACCATGACTCGGCAACCGTAGCCGCGGACCTTTCTGAGGTCGAGTCGGTCCTTGCCAACCTCACGGACGTGCACATTACGGACGCCATGGACGGGTACGCGGGTGGTCTTCTGGGCTCGACGATCCTTCACGTCGTCGCTTCGACACCCGAGATGCACGTTGTTGTGCGCTGGTTTGCGTGCGAGTGCTCAGCGCTCGTGCACCACCGCGACTTTTGTGTCCTCGAGGTACACTCTCCTACTCCTCCTACCCTGTCTCCTAACGATACTGGCATAGATGCAAAAGCATCTCACGTTGCCCTCTGGCCACAAGGCGTGGGCACTCGCACAGCACTCGGTGCGCATTCCTAGCTGCCCCGACCTCAAACACGCCCTCAACTTTGTACGCGGGTCGCTCTACCACTCGGGGTGCGAATGAACGGATCAGAATGGTTTGAAACCGTCGTTGTGGGTAGGGTCCTGGTGTCCGAAACCGACACGCCCGGGCGCCTCGACGTGTACCAGCGCTTTGAATTTGATCTCAAGGGCACAGCGCCGCGCTGGCTGGCCAAGCACACGATTAAAGCTGCGGCACTCGACTTTACAAAGATCGAAGCGCACATTCGCGATCTGCGACGCCAAGAAACGGCACTCTCGACGTTTCAAGTGGTATACATCAATATTATCTGACCCACGACAGCTCATTATCGCACGTGATGTTTAGAGCATGACGCCAACAGAGACGTGTGCCGAGTGCTCACTCTGTGCGACGAAATTCCATGTTCTCATGAAGAAGATCAACTGCCACCTTTGCGGCCAGGTACGCTTGTTTGCTCTCGGTCGTAGGCGCTGACGACGGCATTGTAGGTCGTCTGCAGCAAGTGCCACTCGGCCAAGCGCCAGGGCTGCGTCGCTTGCATTGAAGACCCCTTTGACATGGTCGACGATCTCACAGCGTCCTCTTCGCGCCGCGACTGTACGTATTCCTCGACCGCGAACAAATCGGACCACGTTATGCATAGACGCCCCTGCGCTGGCCATGGAGTCGTCCAAGTCGATGCTAGACGCCATGACGTCGAGCTTGCGGAGCGAAGACTTGACACCGGACTTGGCCGACTTTACCTTGAGCACGACGTATTTAACCGCTTCCGGCGTTTCGACGAGTCGACTGTCCGACTCGACGCGGACACTCGACCTCAAGCACACGTTGGCGACCGAGCCCCACGAGCTCGCGATCGAGCCCCGCGCGAGCTTTCGGCACACATGGCTGGGCAAAAAACTATTGCGCTGACCGCCGTCGGTGGATACTTTGATACTTTGTCGGCTTCACATTATGGCATTGCATGCGCGCAGCGTGTGAAGGACGATGGATAAATGATAAATATGAACCTCCACCTCTACATTGGTCGGGCCACGGCTGATTTGGGCCTACTAGCCAGTAGTACTGTACATGCCTCCTCGCCTTGATCCAGACATTGCACGAGTCATCCCACTACTTGCTGTGACGTGCGCATTGCGAGCGTTTGGTATCCTGACTTGCTCGGTGTCCACTTGTTTCAACGCGACAAGTAGTAAGTGCTAAAGGGTGCTAAACGATTCAACTAGTAAAATACAACTTTTGCGGCCTCTGCGCCTCGTCGCAAAAAGATGCCCGCCGCGCATTTGGACGTGGGCGAATGCTCTGGCGATGGCGCTGCATGCACGCACCAAGGCGACTCACGATGCCGGGGCCGGCGCCATACTGAGCTCTCGCACCAGAAAGCGAAGACGCTCGATGACCATCTCGAGCGGGTGCGGGCGCGTTGGCTTGGCCGAGCGCAGCGCCGTCTCGATGAGTGCCGTGAGCGCCTCGTCCGTTACGTCCAGCGTCAGGGACGTCACTGAAATGTTTTCGTAAATCCAGCTGTCATCGTCCGGCGTCCAGCAGCCTACATCCAGAAGCAATTGAGGCATCTCGCAACACGCACTCGACATACCCAGCGGCAAGCTGCCTCGAAGATAGCGCAGCGCCAAGACGGGGTTGCCGCACGACGAGTAGAGCGCATGATCGATCGCGTCATCTGGCATGCCCGAGTGCAGAAACATAAACTTGCGGAGCGCGCGGAGCTGGGCGGGCGTCGTCGGCGCAGACATCGGAAACGGTGCGAGGTCCGGCGGACTAGCGACGACACCGGGTACTACGATGGGCCGCATCGTGTGCTTGTGCCGCGGCACAACGGCGCCAAGACTCTTCGATGCCTTGGGACGCACAGGTGACGGTGCAGCCGCCTTCTTCTTCTTCGCCGCGTGTTTGCTCGCGGGTGGGGCTTCCGCAGCGTCCGGTGCCTCTTCGGTTTGCGTCGCGTCATCGATCGTAGCCGCGCTGTCGTGCGACTGCTGGCTGTCGGGCACCACACCGTCGTCGTCTCCCTCGTCGTCATTCTCTGCATTTTCATCTTCGTCTTGATTGTTCTCGTCGCTAAGCACCGCCCGCGCCGAGACGCGTTGCTTCTTGGGTCGCGTGACGACGTCGGTATCGGACTCGGAGCCGCTCGAGTGGCTGCTGCGCTGCGAGCGCTTGAGTCGCGTCGACTTCTTGGGCGTCGAAAACATGGGCGGTGGCACTTCTTTGTCGGTGAAATCTTCGCCCTCAGATTCGTCAAGAGGTACGCGTCGCTCGCGGGACGTACGGTGGGGTTGCTTGCGCGACACCGCTCGTGGTGTTTCCCCGCGGAACGCCTCTCGCGGTGCTTTAACAGGCTCGACGGGCAACGGGGTTCTTGTCGGCCGAGCCGCCGCCGCGTCACCACCATCGTTGTCATCGTCGTCGTTGCTCCCTTCCAGATCTCCGGCGTAGCCCTAGGACATCGTTGCATTCAATTAAAGTGCACACGAACAAGAACCATCGTACCTTGAAATGGGTAAGGATTTCGCGCAGTTGCGGCAATGTCATGAGCATGAGTCTTCTCTTGTGATGGTCGAGCATGCTCTCCATCGTACGGTTTGTAACCTAGCGCATGCCTTTTAAGTCGTCGAGAACCATGACCTGTCTTGGACCTTCTTGGACGCCGCAAGGGTCCAAAACTTGCGATGGCACCCGTGGCTTTGGTTCAGCTTGAGGTGCATGTCCTACACCGTGAGATGAGAGACCACGATCATGGTAGAGGAGGACGATACCCGCTTGAACTGGAGCATGGCTGCCTGTTCTGGCAGCGTGTACGGCGAGCGTGTTCGCTTCGGGCGTGCTTCGGGCTCGTCGTTGTCGTTGTCGCTGCCGTCGTCGCCGGCCCAATCCGCCGGCGCCATGAAGGGGTCGCGGTCGATGAGCATCTTCTTCTTGACGCACTCGTAGATGTAGTCGACATTCAGGTGGTCGTCTGCATGCTTCTCGAGCCGCTGGTTGTCCATGAGGAGGATGCGCCCCTCGACGTTCTCGTCGACGACCTCGCCGCCATGCTCCTACGCCATCCTGAGCGCATGGGTCGCCTCCATGGAGGTACCTTGATGAGCTCCTCGGCCTTGTCCCGCGCCAGCGTCCGCTTCTGCACATGGAACTTCATCCCCGCGAAGAGCGATCGCGGCCCCGTCATCGCGGACTCGGTCAAATTGGCAACTGAACGCTTCGCATGCGAAAAGCAACGTCTTTTTAAACACGTTAGCATACAAATGCAAGGTGAACATGCATTATAATGACATTAAAATTTAAGCCAAAGACCGATCAATACGATTGGCTATAATTCGACCAATCCGATATGCTGCTTTTTGACAAATGCAACCCCAACCAGCCTTCCAACCACCTCGGCTGCCACAAGCCGCCGGAACAGAGCAGCACACAACAAGAAGACCGCGCACGAGAATGGCCGTCTTGAACGACGAGACTCTGGGCGCTATGAACAACGTTTGGATGGGTATGGCAACGGGCTGAACTTTGCACAAAACCTCGATTTCTAGCCAATGAAAGCGCGTTATTTCCCGCGAAATCGTGAAGGGGGAGTTGCCCAGCAAGGAGCCATTTGCACAGCCCCTACTTTAGTCTGCTACGGTATTAGGGCTAGTCTATTGTGCTGGCATGGCCCTTCCCAGGTCCGCGCTCGTCTATTGCTGTGCTTTGTACACTAATTAAAAACTCGAAACTCGGAGGACAACAAGTGGACGCATGGATGAAGATGCAATATCATCATGTCTAATGGCCGAGGAGCTTCTTGACCGTCTTGCGATTGCTCGACTGGTTCCGGCTCAGATCCTCGCTCGCGTGGTCGACGACCGAGAGCTCGCCACGGAGGTCCTACAGCATCATATTTCTTGTATCGATCAAGTATCAAGTCGAAGGATTACCGTTTCCATCTTTTCCTTGAGGCCGATGCCGCGGAAGCCTTCCCCATGAGGTACGCGAGCTTGGAGACGCAGCTCTCGATCGTCATGTCGTACGACGTGATGACGCCCATCTCGAGCAGCTTGACGCCGGTCGCATACGTATCCAATTGTGTTCTAGCAGAAAAGTCAATGTATCAAGGGACAGAAGACGGATCGAGAGATACCGGCCGTGCAGACACTGCGTCGTGACAACGACCGCAATCTCCGAGTTGAGCGCGTTCTGAACCACGCTCAAGAAGCCGTCCTTCTTGAGCGGCGCGTTGCCCGTGCCATAGAGAGCAAAGACCTATGGTTTTCCATTTTCATTGCCATGTCTCGATAGGAAACGAGGTCGTACCATGGCCTTGGGGTTGCTCGACGGGTTGGCCTCTCGGTTGTGGCGCTCAATGTAGGCCGTGATGCAGTCATCGTCAAAGCCGGGCACGAGATGGAAGACGCAAATGTTGGTGTGGAGGTTCGTAAAGACGCTAAAGCTAATGTACATGCACACCGTACGATGAGTCTCTGAGAGGCGAGGGAGAATTGTACCGGCGGCGCGGGTACGGAAGGATGAGGCCGTGCTCGATCGCCGTCTCGACGCCGGTCGACGCCAAGAAGGGAAAGTTGGGGGAATGGAACGCGTCGACCGACATGTTGGCGATCTTGGTCGTGCGGTTCCCACGCAGAAGCTTGTCGTTCGAGTAGATGCACACCTTCAGATGCATCGTACATGGCGCATGGTTACCGATGGGTATGTACCTCGGGGATGTCCAGCGTCGCGGCGCAAATGACCGACATGATGAGGTTCCGTCGCGCATCACTGTGGGGAAAGTGAAGCGGAATCATGGCGCCTGCGACGACAACCGGCTTGCCTACATACGCCATAAGAAGATGATGTGAAGGAGATGGGGACTGTACCAAGGCTCTCGAGCATGAACGAGAGCGCGGACGCGGTGTAAGCCATCGTGTCCGTGCCCTGCAAGACGACAAACCTAGCATGCCATCAATGTAGGCGCGTGCTGGAGCATCCGAGTACCCGTCGTAGTCCCAGTAGTGCTCTTCGATCGTCGATGCGATCTTGCTCCAGTCGGTCGGCGTCATGTCGGACGAGTCGATCGGCTCGGCCCATTCGATGATCGTGACCTTGGGCATGCCACCAAACTTGAACTCGTCCATCTCGCGCACCTTCTTCTCGAGAAAGCCGCTCTTGGGGTGGAGGACGCCGGCGACGTCGGGCGCCATGCCAAAGGTCCCGCCCGTGTACAGGATCAAGCACGTGGCGTCGGCGAGCGAGTGCTTGGGGTCGCGCGCGATGGAGCTCTTGCGCCCAGGCGCCGGCTCGGGGCTACCAACGCGCGTCTTGATCGGGTTCGAGAGCGGGCCGTCGTCGTCCTGCTGCTGCTGCTGCATGGTGCTGCTGGTGCTACAAGCGCCGATATGACAGGTTGCCGGCCATGGTGCCGGAAGACGCTGTCGCGGATTGGACGAAATGCAGATTTAATGCACCAATCCACGCGCCGCCTTCGCATGACTTCAACCCACATGCAGACCATACGGCTACGTAAAACCCGTCGACGGTTAAACGTTTTACGGATGCGACCGGATACACTTGCGTTAAACGGTTCAACGCAATGCGTATCCGAATAAACACCGGCACCGAACTTGGGTCATCGCTCCACGTGGCACGTTGAGAGCGCGAATGCGCATTCGGCGACGATGACCGCAAGCCTCGTCACTTCTTGTCGAGTCTGAAACTTGCGAGAGCGACCTCGACGCTGCCGGATCGCTCTACCACAGCAAAGGTCTTTATAGAGCAAAGCAAAGGTCTTTGGAGAGCAAACGAGGAAACACGAAGCCTGCAACCAAAACAATGTTGCTGTCAATATCAACAAGTACATAATTTGTATGTGAGCAGATAAGAGTGGCAAGAAGCCTTGACTTTGGCCACCTCTGATCGCAACTTGACCTTATCGATCGTCCATGTTGTGAGGCCCAAGGCGTACCACGAGACCGTGCTCTCAACAGTTTGCGTACTCGTACACTACCACAGAAAGATCAAGTTGTCTCATCACAAATTAATTGATGTCGTCGACCGACTTTACATGATCCCGAAGCTCGCTCCGTGTCTCTCCACGCGACACTCCGCCGTCGCAATCGTCCTGTGGACACGGCCAAGGCTGTCCCTATAAAGACTGTCCAGTGTTTGCATATCGATTACGTGTTGTGTGTTGTGTGCTATGCGGCATCTTCCGTGCGGAACCCCTTGCCTCGATGTAGTGGTGTTGGTGGCGGTGCAAAGATGGACGACGCTTTAGGCGGCCCAACGATGAGCGGCAGCGTGAGCTCGACATTCGGGCACGCTGGGATCTCGACGATGATGTGCAGGGCATACTCGACCCGCAGAAGCGAACCCTTGGTGCTCGGATACATTTGATTGCGCAGCGCGTCGCACGTGTCGGTCCGCAGAACGCTCTTGTAGGGCGCGAGGCCGCTGCGCGTGTCTTGGCCCACGTCGCACGAAAAGAGGCGCGTCGACGGGCCGCACTGCACATGGACGTCTTGCGTGCAGACGTACTGGATGCACTTGACCCGACGCCGGGACGTGTTTTGAATGTCGGCCGTGATCTAACACATCAACATTCATCTATCTATCGAGACCGAGTGGATCGATCCGCAAGAGTACTACCTGGATCGAGTCACCAATCGCATAGACGTTTTTGTCGAGTGTCATTTCCACCGAGCAGCGGCCTTGGCTGAGGCACTTGAGGAAGAGAATTTTCTGCGACTGGTTGTCGGAAAAAGGTTTGGCGACATAGGCCGTAGAGCCGTACACGAGGACGGGGCGCGTCACCGACGCCATCGTCGCGCCCCGCCGCATGAGCCGCGCGCAAAGTTTGTACTGGATCTTGGCCCGCAGCGCCGCGTGTCGGACGTTCTCATACGAGCCTGGGAGCTCTTCCGGCCACTCGAACTCGAAGCCAAACGACGCTGGTGCGGTCGTAATTGGCGTGTGAAGCAGCTAGCGTTCGCTGGATGAGATGCGCAATATCGTGCGCATGAGTCGCACCGTGTCTTCAAAGAAAACATGGCGGTGCGTTGTCGGGGGCGTCGCCTTGGCCCCTGTGGGGTGGCTTGCAACGACGACTTTTTCCTTGCCGCGCAGCGTCAAAACGAGCTCTACAACACAATGTGAGTGGTGGTGCGGGCTATGCCATGAGCACCAAAAGCGGCGTCGTCAGGGATGGACGTGACGTGGATGCGACCCGAGAGCGCGTCACCCGTCGTGTAGTAGTCCTTGCTGAGCTCGATCGCGAGCGCCATGGCTGACTTCGTCCTTGACTCACCAACAAAGTCGGCCGCTGTCGCAACTCTACGCAATTTGAATTTCGCGCCAGCTGGAGCCGGATACACGTCATTGACACTCATTTATCCGGACACTCGTGGCAACAGCGCATCGAGTTTATCACGACCTCTTCTCCAACTTCTCTCTTTTATTCACAACTCAAATCCTTTTCAAGAGTCCTTCATCTCACACTCAAACACACGATTTACATTCAATTGGTACTATCTGCACGAAATACCAGCGCTAGCGTGAGGGTCGACGGTCGGCAATGCCACACCTGACTGCATAGCACGGTGCTCGCCCGTTTGGCGCAAAGTCCTTCGCCGCACCGAGCGCGGAAGGATCCCAATGCGCCCACCTTGCATGCTGCAAACAACCATCACGGTACTATGGTTCAAGGTACTGGGTGGCAGCATCGACCTGCTCTCGCTTCATGCGTCTGCAGTCGACGTCGAGGCGATACATGCAAGGTACGATATGATTCCACTGGTGCGATTCGATGGCGATCGTCCCTGTGGTGGCAGTCATGCTTTCGCACCAAGTCGTCTCATGGATACCTGCTCGCACTACGGGCGGGAGGAGGCTGCCTTGCATGCCGGTATGTATCCCGGCTTGTCCTGATTGGCCGCACCTCGTTGTGCGTGCTAAATCACCTTGGTACGGCATACCTGTCTACACAGGCTTTCACGCTCGTGAGTCGATACATGAGGAAACTCTGTCAGCAGCCTTCTATGCGACCAGCACAAGTGGCTTCTTGGCGCCACGTCGCCGCGGAGGAGGCCAGCGTTGGCTGACGAACGCCTGGCTATGGCGCACTATTTATTGGCCAAAATTCAGGGCGCTCCACCAATAAACCACGTTTTGCATGTATGATTGGTCTAAATGACTTTGAAATGGCCAATCAAAAGCGGCGAAATCTTTCGAACGCAAACTTGCGATCTTCCATCGTGACCACTTGCGGCTTCCATGTCGTTCTTCACGAGCTTCTTCGCGGGGCATGACGCCAAGGTGCGCTCGCTCGACGAGGCGAGCCCGCTGCTTGGCCCATGCAAAACCACCAAGCCTGCCCGTCCATGGCTGTATGAGGCCCAGTCGCTCCTGCTACTGGCACTCCCGCTGGTACGACCATCCTAACTGCGCGCACACCACGCCATCGTTGCGTAGGTCCTTAGCTCGGCGCTCGATCATGTCGCTGGCGTTGTGCCCATCATGATGATGGGCCACCTCAGCAGCGAGTACAGCAAAGCGTACATCTCCGCGATCGCGATGGCCACGACCTTTCTCGTCTTGACGTCGTGGACCGTCATCTGGGGCACGGGCGCCGCCATGGACACGCTCTGTTCGCAGTCGTACGGCGCCGGACAGTCGCAGGACATGGGTCTCGTCTTTCAAGCCGGCTTGCTCGCGGTCTATCGCCATCGCATCGCAGCGCATCCTCATGCATCGTCGTATCATTAGGGTATGATTCTCCTCACGCCGATGCTCGCGCTGGGCTTCTTTGCCAAAGAGTGTCTCTTGCTGCTCGGGCAGTCGGACGAAGTTGCGGACCTTGCTTCGAACCTCGTGACCATCATGTTACCCGCGCTGCCGCTTTGCCTCTTCTACGACCTCCTGCGCCGCGTGCTGCAGGGTTCGTCTCGAGCTCCGTACCACCCGTTGCAATGATGCTGTCTAGGGCAAAACATTGTTGCACCGCTCACGCTCGTATCCCTTGTGTGTGTGCCGCTGAACCTCAGCATCAACTACGTACTTATGTTCCACACGTCGCTCGGGTACCTTGGCCGCGCGGTCGGGGCTAGCATCATGGGGCTGCTCTCGCCGCTGCTGCTGGTGCCCTACATGATGCGCACGTCGTTGTACACGACCGAGTGGCGCGGCTGGGACCTCGTCGCCGCCATGGCGCTCGTGCCCGAAGTGCTTGCACTTGGGATCGCCGGCGCCGCCATGCACGGGTTTGAGCTATGGGGCATTGCGCTCACGTCCATCATCGCCGGTACGACGACTGTTTTACCATAAGACTCGATTGATTATAGGCAATTTGCCGCACGGCGAGACCGCCATCAGCGCTGACGCGTGCATGCATTCCTTCCGCGGCTTTTTCTACATGGTCTACGGTCCGATCGGGGTCGCGGGCTCGATCCGCGTTGGCAACGCGCTCGGGTAATGCTGTTGCCGTAATGGAAAGTAGGTTGCAAGAGACGCTGCTTTGATAGGGCCAACGACCCGGTGCGCGCCAAGGTCGTGGCGTGGCAGACGGTCGGCATCTGCGGCACCTTGGGCCTCGGCGCGGCGTTCCTCATGGTCTGGCTGCGCCTCTCGTACCCGTACACGTATACGAACGACCTCGCCGTTGTCTACTTGACGTCGCAGCTCCTCCTCGTCTGTGCGCCGTTCCAGGCAGCCTGCGGCGTCTACGCCGCGATCAACGGCATCTTTCGCGGCACGGGCCAGCAGACCCGCGGTCTACTTTTATCACAAAACTGCGCAGAGATCTGATTCTGTCTAGGTGCGGTGCTCAATGGTGTCGCGTACATTGGGATTGGTCTCCCGCTCGGTGCCGCGCTCGCCTATGCCAACTCGAGCGGCATTGTCGGTCTCTGGATTGGGATGTCGGTGGCCTTTCTCTGCTGTGCGGTCTATGGCGTCTACTGGCTCTACCATGTCGACTGGGCCGTCCTCGCCACCGACGCCCAAGTCCGCACGCACGAGACGTTGCATCCGGCGACGACCGAGTTGTACCACGTCATTGCGGGACCTGCCAAGTAGGTTTTTGTGTGGAACATCGTCTGATATTGTCTCGGCGATTTCTGCGAGGACCAAGGGAATAGATAACACAATTTTTCCCTCGGTTCTGAATATTTTCTGATCCTGTCTTGGTGCAGACGACTGCTCACTCGAACCAGTGCGGTATTACATTGTACATCGACGACATCAAAGGTACATACATGCACTTGAAATCCCTTGATATAGTAGGGTTGCTGTACTCTTGAACGACATTTTTGCACAAATGATAGATGGGGTTACTAGACTCGCGATCGTCCAGTGCGTTTGCTATTTTGTGGTTTTTAACCCTCCCAGACCTTGAGGCGGAGAATCCGCTTAAATAACACGTGACTAGTGTTGCTGTTGTTGTTGCTTGGCCAGTTCGGCGAGGAGCCGTCGGACACCTTCATGGTTGGACACGACGGGCTTGTATGGGATTCCGTCGTCGGCGGCACTGGTGGGCATGTCATCGTCGAGCGACTGCTGCAGCACGCTCTCTTGGTACGACCGACTCGTGTTGAGACTCGAGAGCGCCGACTCGTCCGTGAGTTCAAGTCCGTCCAGCTCGTACTGCTTGACGACCGTCGACGACTTGAGGGAGTCCATGGCCTCCTCGGCAATTGTAAACGGCGTCGCAAACCCATAGCTGTCGTGGACGGGCCGCATCGAGTAGAGCGTCGCACCCGTTGGTGCGGGAACACCGGGTGCCTCGGGCGTCGCCTTTGTCGGGAGTGGGTACATGGTGGTGCCCGGTGGCGCGTGGACCCGGAAGCCGCCGCCGGCCGTCTCTTCCTTGGACTCTTCCACGTCGTCGACGAGCGCGTTGAGTTCATCGTATGCACTTCGGCGCGATGGGTCGTACTCGGACACGCGCGACTTGCGGTAGTCGAGAATGGGCGGCTCGCTCTCCCAGTACGAGTAGCGCGAGTCGCTGTCTGCGTGCGACGACGACAACGTGTGGCGGTAGATCTCGTTGAGGTAGCTCAAGTCGACGGTCGACGGCGACGAGTCGCGCTGGGCTTCGTCCTTGGTCGTCTCTGGCGTCCAGTCGACGTCGCTGCCCGTGTCGACAAAGCGATCGAGGCCGGGCGTCATGTGCCGGTACATGGCTTCGAGAGCATCGTGCTCGTGCTTGGTTTGCAGCTGCTTCTTGAGCCGCGTGAGGTCGACGGTCTCGGTCGTCGACGCGACATCGAGGAAATCTTGGTGCATCCTCGTGACGTACGGCTCGTTGGACGACGAGACGTATGAGATGGTCGACGTCGACGGGCGAAACATGCCTTTGATCGAGTTGCGCCGCGACGGCTTGCGCGACGGCTGGATCGACGGCCGGGCCCGCGAGAAGCTCGAGCGCCGACTCAGCGACGACTGGCGCGGCGGTGGCTCGGACGAAATGATGATGATCGACGGCCGATCGTTGTCGTCCGCATGGTTGTCGTCATTATCCTGCTCTTCGGCAATGGCATCGCCGTCGGTGGCGCTGAAATGCAGCGACGTGCCGTCACGGACCGCCGACGAGCACGCGTGGCAGACGCACACGGTCGCGGGCCCGAGCCGGAAGATACCGCTGAGGCGCCACGGCTTGGAGCAACGCGAGCAAACGACTTCGCCGCACGCGTGGCAGTTGCGCGGCCGGCGGAGCGCGAACGATCGGTCGCAGAGGTGGCAGTGCTTCGAGTGGAGCGTCGGCCGGCACTCGAGCTGCGTGCGCATGCGGCACGCGCTGAGGCGCTGTTCGTGGATGAAATCGTTGACTTTGGCCACGTTGGTCGCGCGCCGCTTGAGGCCGAGGCGGCGGACCCACTGCGGCATCGCGCCCTTAAAGTCGGACGCAATGTGGTACGTCACCTCGAGCACACCGGGCGTCTCGGACTCGAGAAAGACACAACCCGTGTGGTAGAGGGACCCGCGCACGAGGTTGAGGCCCGTGTGGTTGCGCAGCGGTGGCACGGACGGCAGCGTGATCGAGTGCTGGCAGTAGGCCCAGCCGCGCTGGCCCGACTCGAGAATAAACTCGTTTTGGGTCTCAATGTAGAGGTAGTCGCGGTCGTGGATCATGGGCACGGGACTTGCGCACGCGACCCACTTGACGTACACTTGATGGAGCGACGGCAGGTCCGCCGACCGCTCGATGAACGTGTAGAGCGGAATGATGTCGAGGACATCGCCCATCGAGTCGTACTGGTTCATGTACGTGAGGCACTTGTCGCGCGTGTCAAAGTCATGGAGCGCAGCGACCTCCTCGATCGTTCCCGTGACCTTGGCGATCGCGCGAAAGGGCAGAATGCCTGGGTTCGAATTTTGAGATTGCCCTTTCTACGCTATAAATAGAATATCGAAGCCGCGTACCATGATCAAAGCGGTGGCCGCTCGTGCTGTGTGCTTCGAGCAGCTTGACGCCGTGTTGGCGCCCGGCCGAGCGCCACTCGAGGCTCGGGTCGGGCTTGGTGACCGTCTTCTCGAGGAACGTGTGGAAGGTCTTGTCGCCGAGTTGGATAAAGTACGCACGCTCGTCGTGCGTCAGGGCCGGGCATCGAAAATAGTCGGCCGGTAGCGGGTACTGCCGCTTGGTCATGGTATGCTGCTTGGGATGGATATCGGAGTGTCGGCTCAACAGTCTACCAACGCCCTGGAAGCGTGAGTAACGTTGGCACCAGCCGGCTGCGTGACTGCATCGTTGCTTGCGGATCGCCCACCCGCGTATCACGCTCGTCTACGGGCGCGCCGACGTGCACGAGGCAGGAAGCGCTCAACCCTATAGGATGTTAGCAGCGTGCCATTGCAGCACGGGCGCATAGACGCGCGGCGCGAGTTATAGCGACAGCATCAACTGCGAGCGCTGCACCAGAAGGCAACTTCCCTGGACCGTACGAAAAGCTGTACGACGTCACAACCCGCATGTCGCTGTCGTTCAGACCGTTGCAGTAGTACCGGCATTGGCGTCCCGGCTCGATCTACGCTGTACAACCCGACGTCCGATTTTGTTTTGCAGTGCCGTCGCAGTCGCCATGAACCGAGCCTCCTCCTCCGCAAAGCACGATGCGGCCGTGTCACCGTCACCTGCATGACGACACGCACATCTGGATCATCCCGCAAGGTGATAGGCCTTGTGCCAAGAACACTCGCAGCCGCCGACGCTGCTCCAATGTGCACCACCGATCCAAGCAAAGTTAATACACACTCCGTACACGAACGTACTGGTAGGTAGCAGCAAGCGCTGGTGATAAGCTTTCCGGTAGTAGCCACACATCTGCTCACACAGTAGCAGCCGTCGGCGTTGCGACCCTCTTAACGTCTGGTCCACAGTCCGTCCCCACCCGTCGCCACAAGCTGGTTTGTTTGCATTGACCATACATTCTTATACAATAATGTAGTACGTCTGCGCCATTGGGCTGCGCTACAGACGGCCCGGGTTGCCGACGACATTTTCATCATGCTGACGCAAGACGCTCTGGAGGGTTCAACGTCAACGCCAGTGTGCCGTTCTTGAACGGAACGGTTAGGAACATGGTACTAACGGTTGGGACCGACTCGCGCCCTGAGTATCAATCCCTTCTGTCGGTTTTGCTCGGGGTTTCACGCAGTCACTTTTCAAGGAGAAAGGCCAACCAAATAGGTCGTTGAAACCGCGACTAGTACACTAGCATGCCGCGCAACGCGCCGCGGGCCAAGGTGACGGTGCAATCGCTGGGGCCGCACCACGACACCCTCTCGCCACCCCCCAAGCTCCCGGCCATCTTCGGCCTCACGTACGTTCTCGGGTCGATTGGTCTTGGCGGCTACTATCTCTGGCTCCTCGCCCCGTCGTTCGCCAACGACTTGTGGTGGGCGTCGTACAACCTCAGCGGCCACCAAGCGCTGCTGATCGACATCGCCAACGCCGCGCTCGCGACCCATGGCCATGGCGTCCTCGACCTCCTCTCTGCGTCGATGCCCAAGACATACAACGTCACGCCGTCGTTCACGCGGGTCCACCCAACGTACGCACGGCGGCTCGTGCTCTCGGAGCGCACGTCGATTGAAGACGCGATTGCGGGGCTGCGGACGCTCAGTGCCTCCTGGAGCATGCGCTTGAGCACGCAGCTGTGCTTTGTCGACTTTCAGCGGCGCTTCCACGTCGCCCACACCAGTGCGCGCCAAGCCCGGTGCGTGGCCAAGTACGCGGCGAACGGGGCCGTCTACTACGAGTCGATGCTGCGCAATCTCGAGTGGCACTTGTTTCAAATCGCGTGGGGCAACTACTTCGAGATCGGAATCCAGTCCGGCTTGCTCGAGTCGGCGGATGGCCGGCAGTGGCTCGACACCACGTCCACTGCGTTCAACGCGACAAGTATTTCCGAGGAAATCGCGTATTGGAAATCCAGTGGTCTCGAGCGGTTTGAACTGCAGTGGCAAAACCGGTGGACCACCGGCGTCTCGGAAACCATGACGGTTGAGAATGCCCTCGGGTGGCGGCAAGCCTACGCAGTGAAGAGCGTGCCCCGAGCGACGGGGCCGTGGACCACGCTCGTCATGAACTGGCTGCCGTACAACGACCTCTGGGTGCTCGCGACGATCAACCGCAGCGCGATCGCCGGCACGTCCAACTATTTCAACGCGAATCTCTCGGCGAGTCGGCCCGCGATCGACTTGCAGGCGTGGTCCGGGTTCCTCGCGCCCTCGGGTCCCTGCGATGTGCTGCGTCTTGAGATTGGCCCGATGCCGAGCATCGACATGTATTATATTGCACCGCCGACGTCGCTCGTGCAACTGTACCGTGGCTTCCACGCCGCGCTTCAAGGTGAGATGACCGCATCGGTAGCCCACGCGATTGAGGCTCTCCCGAATGTCGTCTTGCACCCGGTGCCGCCGTCGTGGGTGGCCCCCGGGCGGCTCTTTCACGGCGGCAACCCCACCTGCTACACCGGCACCGGCAAGCCCTTTGTGCAAGAGTCGTTCGAGTTTCATGACGCGTGCGCGCAGAGCGTGCCGTTGGCGATGACGTCGGAGGCATTACCCCTTCTCTTTGCCGCGTACGCGTACCAGTTCGCATCGGTGGCGGCACCCTGCGCCTTGCAGTCGTCGGCACAGTGTGCGACAGCGCTTGGGGCGGCCGCCTCGATTGTCCAGTCGCTACCGCGCGACGAAAGCGTGGCGACTGTCATCGCCGACGTGGTCCGCACCGATGTTGGGTTGATGCAATTCGCGTCCGACGACGGCGTGTTCCAGCTGCTCCGACACGGACTCCTCGACGAAGGCGGAAGCGCTGGCTGGCCTTTCTTTGGGTGGCGTGCGCTCTACGACTGGGTGGAGGGCACGCGCGAGGTCGTCTCGTTCCAAGGCGATGCGTCCACCGTGGTGCTGCTCTCGGCGGCGTACACTGGCGACCTCTACTCGACGAGTGGCGGCAGTCAAAACGTCCCACACGCAACCGAAGGCATGTGGTACGTCGTGCTCTACACGTCGTGGATGCTGCTTCTTGTCGCTGCGCTCTGCTGGTGGCGCGCGTTCGGGATTCAGTTCCACGTCCGCAGTATAAACCTATATCGGTTCAACCGCGTCGTGGGCGCGGTTTGGATTGGCCGACCCTTGCTTCTTCTGCGGGGCGGTACGGCCTTGCTGCTGTTGAGCACTGCGCCGACCGAGATGGTGCTTCAGCATGGCTACACGTCGTTTGTGTCGTCGCCGCGCCCGTTCCTTGTCGCGGCCGTGCTGGCGGGCGAAGCCACGTGGATGACATATGTCCTCAACGATGTCCTTCTTTTGATTGCGAGCAAGCTCGCGGCAGTCTACGCGCCCATGAGCTGCGCGTTGGTGTGGCTCATCTACGTTCTCCTCGAGCTCGCCGTGCCACTGCGCATGACCGGCACGCTTGATCGCACGTGCCAAGCGACCGATGTCGACTTTGCCCTGAGCTGCGAAAGCGGCGCTGTCCGCATCGGGTCGGTGGACCGCCTCGTCGTTCTACTATGCATTCAGCTCGGCGCAGTCGTCGTCGCAATGGTAATGTCGCTTGCCAACTATATGCGCTCGAGAAACAGGCGGTGCGACACGAAGATTACGCCGGTGTTGCTGTCGCAAGCGCCGCTCGAGCTCTCGGGTGCCGCCGACTGCTTTCTCGTGACGCGCACGACATCGGATGCTATGTGGTGCGTCGATAAGGTCACGGCCATCATGTGCGGCCTGTATGGCTACGCGCGGCTCGGGCGGGAAAAAACGTTTGACCTCAAACTGTGGGTGATCCTGGACGATCTCCATCCGACGTCGACCGAGAAACTGCTTCGCGCGCCGCAATTGACGCTCGCACCGCGGTTGCTGTTGCGCACGGCGCCGCTTACGGACGTGGATTCTTCCATGCAGCGAGCCGCGCCTGTACACGATCCGGCGCTCGTTGAGACAGCGTCGACCGTCTTCTCGGTCCTGCAACGGGCGCTCAATGAGCGCGTGATGGCCGTCATCGGTGTCCTCTTTGTCGTCGCGTCCATGGCCGGGTCCGTCTCGTATTTAAGCGTCTCTAGAGTCAATTTGGCCAACGACCTTGGCTGGGCAACCTTCAACATGACGGGTGCACACGCGTTCATCGCCAACTGGTTCAACGAGCAGCTCGTCCTCGGCGCCAGTAACGTTGGATCGAGCTTTCGTCTCGACAGCGGCGGCGTGGCAGCCACCACGTTTTACGGGCTCTCGACGGCCGCGGTCGTCTCGCCTGCGAATTTTGGCGCCCGGCTACAGTACACGGAGCTCCATACGCAAGTAGCGGCGACGATTGCTGCGCTGCGCAGCAGCGACGGCTGCGACGCGCCGTGGATCTTCACGCAGTACTGCTATGTCGACTTTAATCGCACGTGGTCGATGGCGACCTCGAGCGCGCGCCAGCAGCGGTGTCGCTCCATGACCAAAAATGGAGCCGTGTACCTCGCGTCGATCTTGCGCAACGTTGAATGGACGTCGTTTCGCGACTGCTGGGGCGACGCGTTTGACATGGCGATTGGAAAGGCGCTCATGGCGTCGATGGAAGGCCAGGCGTGGCTTTCCACGACGGCGTCGCAGCCCCATGGCAGCGTCGTAGACGAAGCCTTCTACTGGGCCTCCTACGGCATCACAAGCTACACGACGCAGTGGCAAAACTACAAAAAATCGGGCTCATCAACAGCTACGCGATCCGAAACGCGCTCGGCGTCGTGTACCCGTTTACGCTGCAGTACCTCAACGGGTCGATGCAAGTCGACTTTCAATCGACGTTTAAAATGTACTGGTCGCTCGCGACCGATTGGACGCTCGTGTGCCACAACGCGTCGCTGCTCGCAGGGAAAAGCTGGGTCGTTGGCAGCAGCGTGTACGCCTTTGCCAACCACTCCATGCAAGATGCACTCGCGCAGCATGGAACGATTGCGCTACCTCTCACCAACGTGTTTACAGCCGCCACGACGACTTTGGGGCCGTTTGGATCCGTCGACATGATGTACATGGTCCCGCCGATGGCTGTGTTGGACGACGTCCGCGCGCTCTTGAGCGCTATTCGGGGGGCGCTCGCCGCCTCCGAGTCGGCACAGCGCGACTTCCTCGCCATCCAGCCCGTGGATGCGGTGCGCCCTGTCCCAAAAGCATGGGCCGCCCTGCATGTCAACTCGTTTGGCGGGTCGATTCTGTGCCCGCAGACGGGTGACAGCGGCGACCAGCGCATCGTCGCGGGCCTCATCAACCTCTTTTCGTACAGCATTGCATGCTCGTCCAACGGTATCTACACGCAAGTGCAGCCAAGTCGCGAGTTCATCGTGCTCTCAACCTTGCTCGCCAACCTGTCGGAGCGTGGCACCAATCTACCTGACATTTGCACCCAAGATGGAGGACACCAAGCGCACTGCGAAAGGTACCTCGCGGCGAGCGTCGCGTTCGTGTCGGCGCACGTGGCGTCACTGGATATGGACGCGATCAGCAGCCGCTCGATCCAGCGGATCCAGGCGCTCAAGATTGAGCTTATGCAGTACGTGGGCGACAACAAGTCGGCGCCAATGCGCGTGCTGCACCGCAACATTCTCGACGCCAACGACCCGGCGTTTTACGTGTTTGGCTGGTGGTACCTCTGCGACTGGTTGTTTGGAACGCGCGAGGTCGTGTCCTTCCAAGGCGATGTCCATACGCTCAATTTGCTCTCGGAATACCTGACACCGTTCAGCGAGGACGTGGTGTCGTGGCAGTTTCCGATCACGTTGGCCAACTATGCGCGGGCGGGTGCGCTCTACGTGACCGTGGTCATGATCACGATCTCGTCGCTCGTGTTTGTCTACTTTGTACTGAGCCGCGGCCGCATTGAAGGCTGGAACATGATGGAATTGAGTCGCGTCGGGGCCATTGTCTGGGTCGGCCGTCCCTTGCTGCTCGTGCGCGGCTTGACAGCAATTACGGTGCTCTCGACCGCGACGCTCGAGCTGCAGCGATCGCAGTCGCTTCGTTTTGCAGCAGTCCGACCTTGAGCTGGGTCAAGACGCTGCTCGCGGCCGCCGAAGTCACGTGGCTCGTCGCCGTTGTCAACGACGTCGGGTTGATTGCGACCCATGGCTATGCATTCTACTATGCGACACCCAATAGCATCCTGGCGTGGACCACCGTATTCATGTTGACGCGCATCTCGCCCGTGACGCACGCCGCGTCGATCGCGAAATCCTGTGCCATTGTGCGCGTAGATTACCAAGTGGTCTGCAGTAGTGCCACTATTGTCATCGGGGACCTCGTGCGCCTGGTCACGTTGCTCGGTATTGTCTTGTGTGCCAACATGACAAGTTATGCACTGATTCGACACGTCTGCTCAGCGCCCAAGCTCACGCACGACTCGCTCTTCCTCTCAGCGGGAGCGAAATTCCTCTTCACCGACGAGCACTGGGTCCATGACGGCGTCTACTACCTCGATCGCGCGTCCGCAGTGCTCAACGGCATCCTCACGTTCCGACGTGCCCGGGTGATTTACGCCCTGGACATCAAGGTCTGGCGCATCTTTGCCATTGCAGTGCCAGAGACGCGCACCGTACCAACGAACCGCCGACTTGCGCGTGCAGCACGCTATGCCCTGCCCCTCACCGACTAGGTACCGGGACATTGGATGTCGACACGACGATGTCCAATATTGAAAGAGATAGATGTCCATTATACCATGATTGAATCGATGGCTTTCTTGAACGACTTCACGCCAAAAATCCAAATGCAGTGGGACGATCGGAACAGGCCCTTGGTCGTACATCGATCGATCCATCCCTCACTATCGGATTCTGGCCGATATCTCGTTCAGAACGGAAGACCCGAGGATACGGCACGAATCAAGCGTGCACCTGGAAAGGCAAGTAGCGGCGCCGCTGCGTCTCATGTATCAAGCAGGGACGGGTAAGCAGAAGCTCCGCATGCAGCGCACGCCCTCGAAGAGTGTCTCTTTCTCGCATCATCGGTCTTCCGTGCGGACAAGAATAGAGGCGACATGAAGCACGCATGAGTCGACTTAAGTTACTCTGCATTCCGCGCGTGATAGCTTGCGAGGAGTCCATGGTCGAGCGCGATAGGCGCCGTGAGCGCGTGTCGACGGGTATCGGGGAAGGACCGGGCGCCCAGACCTTGCTTTTTGGCGACGAGAATAAAGGCGTCGGCCGTGACCGCGTCCGCGAGCGCATTGCCCGTGAGCGCAACAGCTTCAAAAAACATGCGCTGGGCTTCCCACATCGGTGTCGGTTCAATCTACTCTATCACGATGACAACCTGTGCAGTATTGAAACGCATCATTACCTTTTGCACAATCGAATTGAACTCGTCCAGAGTCAATTCGCCGTTGTGGTCAATGTCGGCATTTTCAAACACCTGCATTTCCCTTGCTTTTCATACTACACAATGACAGAAGAGTAATACCTCTTTGAGGTACAGCTCAACGTGGCGCTCGATGGCTTCAAACTCAGAGACGTACAAGGCGAGAAGGGCGTGGCGGTCAATGTAAATATGAGCGGCCGAGACACCTATGCCCGGTGTCATATTCGGTCTGCGTACATGCGGTGTTGAGCGCTACCGAGGCGCTTGCCGTTGATCACATCGGGCTGGTCGTTAATGTGCCCCTCGAGCCGCATGAGCAGCATGTCTATCATTCAAATCACTCGTCTCAACAACACGTATGCCTCTTGTGCAGGATAGTCCTACCTGGCTGGAAGTTGACCAGCTCGAGCATGCGCTGTGGCTCAAACAGAGAGACCGATGCGACAGCCTACACCATCGTTCGGATTCTTTCATTTAACTAAGGGCCGAGTGCGGTACATGGCGATGCAAGCCCTGCACGCGGCTGTACGGCACCACGGGCTCGGCCTGTTCAACGGTGTATCGCTAAGCAGCAAAAAAGCATCCTATACCTGCTGGCTGTCGCCGGCTTGCAAGTGGCCCAAGAGGCAGATAAAGTAGTCGAACGCATCAATCGAGAGCGGCAGTGTGTTTTTGAGACTGCAAAACCGAGCGAAGAGGTGGACCTACATTGACATGTCAATATAAAAACACACACAAATCAAGAACCTCCGGGTCGTGGCGCCAAAACTTCTTGAGCGACGCCATCAAGTCGACGACGTGCGCCTCGGCCACTTTGCGAAGACCGTATTTCCGCAGAAAGAACTGGTAGATAAATTCTGGTAGCGGCCGCGTGTACTCTTCGATGTGCATGCGGCTGCTGTAGAGGTCATGTAGTAGCAGTTTGAGCTTGGGCAGCGAGAGCGGCCGCGCCTTGTAGCCGCGCGTGACCCCCAAAAGCTTGAAGATCGGAGCAAACGCCTTTGGAATGTTGGCCAACGTGTTGCTTGCCAAGTACCGACGTCGCTTGGGTCGCTTCGTGTCGCTGAGCTTGACGCGACACACATTTGGTGCGACCGATAAGACGTCAGCACTTGGAGTTGCCACGTCATTCGCCGGTGGCACCAGCGAGAGAAACACGGCCGAGCCGTACGCGACGATCGGCTCGTCGTCGTCCGAGTCCGAGTCGGGCAGGGCCTCGTAGAGCGCGGCGAGCTTGGATAGCGCTTCCAAGTACGAAGGGTGTCGGTCATGACCTTCTTCCGTCTACCCACGTCACGCAATGGTATCGATGGCCGATGACAATATTTCCTACTTGTATCGCGATGGTCCGCGCGGTGGCTGGCTTTGTAGGACGGAGCGCGTTGATGCAGTCCTCGATGGCCAGGTTCATGTGGGTAATCTGGTCGAGAGGTGCTTGGTCGACTCGATCGACAATGGTGCTGGCGACACGTAGCGCGACACACTCTGTACCGATGATTGTTCTCTTAGCCAAGAAAAGCAACGAGAAATGGAGTGTACCGTCGTCGGAGGGGTCGTGCAATGCGCCATGCAGTTGGTGCAGTTTTGAAGTAAAATCGACACGAGCGAGGTCACGTGTTTGAGGTCGTCTGAGACGTCAGCGAGCTCCCACGCCAGCCGCGCGCGCTCTTCCTAGACAACACGTCCATATTTTTACATTTCAATTTTTCCAAGCGAACGCTCAAGCTTTGCTTCCACCAATCCAGCGACAAGTCGCGCACGAGGCGCTGGACTTCCCATACGATACTCGTAAAATGGGCATCCAACGCGTGGACGTCCAGCGACGGCGCGGACGCGAGCGCCAGCGTGCCGCGCATCTGACTCCATTTAGGAATGATGGTTGCGTCGAATGATGGTCGCACCTGCAGCTTTTCTCAAAGAGCGTTTGGGATTTGACCTTCATGAGGTCAAGGAGACGAAGCAAGTGGCAGTGCTTGATCGCGAGCTTTCGTCGCAGAATGCGCTGAATCAACGTCGCTGCCGCCACGACGCGCGGGGATGCTTCAGCGTATCTACACCGACGAGATGGCACGCGAAGAATGATGCGACGTTAGCACCGCTGTACGAGCGACGCGTGCTGGTCCATCTGCTGGCTGAGGTGCAAGCGTGCTCGCTTGTCTTTATCGGTGCGTTGCATGGCTTGGGCGTTGAGGACAGACGAAAAAATTGATTCGCGCAGGCGCTACCACGCAGCGTCAGGAGGTCAGACAGATAGTAGCATGATATTGGGTCACGGACCTGCATGGACACGAGCTCGACCCGTAGTGTGCTTGCCTAGGTTGGCTCGATATAGTTCTACCCACCGCTTGATACATTCCCGGCGCACCTTGGCGGTCAAGAGCCGTTTTAGAGCCGTCAATTCAGGCCCATCCTGCGACGGTGATAAACTCTGTGGTATCGCAGACGGTGGACGTTCGCACAGCAAGCCCGCGGTGGCCTTGGATGCACGCAGCTTTGGGCTGGCTTCAGGTATCATCATCGCATCCGTCTCGATCGGACGCCGCCTAGTATACGCGAGATAGGATCACATCCATCAGCGTGTTGAGAGCTTCGAGTGGGACATACGCGGGGTGAAGGGTGGCATCGGCAGCATTTTCATAAAAGACGAGCCCCAATCGTTTGGCATGGACCACGTGCTCGTACAAGCCATCGACGTAGACAGTCCAGAACTGGCGCAAGAACGCGCCAGCCTACACCCCCGCCGTCAAATATAGTAGTATCTGGTAAGCATGCGAGCCACGTACGCCGACGCTGGCGGGCTGCATCTCCAAGTGGCTCGCCAACGCCTCGACAAGTTTGTGGAAAAACGCGTGGTGGTCGTCGGTCTGGTCTAAAAGGGCCATCTGGAAGTCGCTCGTCTGGTTTGGTCGGCCCGAGATGTGGGTCTCGAGCGCAGATTGGAGCTGCTGGGCGAGAAGCCGCGTTGGGTGCTTGACGATTGAAGAGAGCTCACGCGATGCCTCGAGCTTGCGGCGGAGACCCGGTACACACGTCACGGGCCGTGGTTTGCGCCGAGGCCTAGGCGATATGGCAAAGCGAGCCACGAGTACATGTGTGTACGCTTCACAAATGGCCTCGTCGGAGGTGCCGCAGTACGTCGCGTCGACGAAATCGCGGGTTTGCCGCGCCAGGTCCGCGACGCGCGCTTCCACAACGGACGATGCCGACTGCACCTTTGAGATGCAAACAAGGTGTAATAGGCCGCGTTCTGACCTGTTGGAGCTGCGCCAAGTACGGCTCGTCGCGGCGGGCGCGGCGGGCGGGCGAGTCGAGGGCGGGACTCGGGAGCCCACGGCTGCCTACCGATCGACGCATGCAGCCTCGGTAAATGGGTGCGATACTGGAACCTCCGGGGGCCTTGCGCAGCGGATGACGCAGAGGGGCCGACGCGGGGCGCATCTCGACCGGCAACGGCGTTTCGAAATGCTACGAAACCGCTAGAAAGTGCAGCATCATGGACCCGAAAAATACTGGACCAACACGATATTTGCATTAGTGTCCGAGCGAGCGACCACACAAACATCCCCCCGACAAGCTTGCCCACCGCAGCGCACCCAAGATGGGCTTCTTGCTTTTTTATGAGCGATGGCAGGCCATATTAGCCTGATAAGACTGCATCCCGTCAGACGATTACACGAGTCCTGCCATCGTTCATAGAGACGCAACACAGCTCAAAGCAGTCATTTGCCTTCTTGGATGCAAGAAACGACGGAGGTGTCTACACTGCACAACGTTGCCCGTGGTTAATATGCTCCACGCCGGCTGCTGGCCATGACGACCAGTCAACGTCTTTCAATGACGTGATCAGTAAGCAGCACATTGTTGGGGCGCAGCGAATGTCCTTGCTTTGTTCAACGACGTCAAGAGCCCTGCGCACGATGTCGAGTCAGACTCTCCCAGGCAGCTTGGGTTCGCAGTACCTAGCCGATCCCGATCTAAACCTCTTACAAAGCATACTTTCTGCATATCTAATTCGACGGGTTTTCACTTTACTGGATACGATTCGAGCCAATCACACGTACTCTTCAACATGTTTCGTGCTGTGGCCCGCCCGCTCGCCGCCCAAAGCCGCCGCCAGCCGTCCGCGCGCCACATGAGCTCGATCCCGACGGGGTCGAGCTCGCCGCTCACGCCACTTCTCCTCGGTGTCGGCGCCGGCCTCGTCTACTTTAACCGCCAGCGCCTCCTCAAGTCGCTCTGCGACCCGGTGCTCATGCCCGCCGTGCGCCTCTTCGACCCCGAGACCGCGCACATCCTCGCCGTCAAGGCCGCCAAGTATGGCCTCATTCCCAAGGTGCGCCATCCTCGCAGCAACGATCTATGTACCAATACCATGCAGGACAAGCGCCACGACGACCCGAGCCTTCAGGTCACGGCCTTCAACCTCACGTTCGACAACCCGCTGGGTATTGCCGCCGGCTTTGACAAGCACGCCGAAGCCATGCAAGGTAGGACTCGATTCCATCAAGATGACGGTACAGAAGGATGCTCGGCTAGGGCTTCTCGACATGGGCTTTGGGTTTGTCGAAATTGGCAGCGTGACGCCGCTCGCGCAGAGTGGCAACCCCAAGCCGCGCGTGTTTCGGCTCACGGAAGACCGCGGTGTGATCAACCGGTATGGCTTCAACAGCGTTGGCGCCGACGTCGTCCAGAAACGTCTCCAGCGCTACGCCTACTGGGCGCTTGAGCGGCCGCAGTACGCGTCCGTGCGCGCGGGCCCCCTTGGCATCAACCTCGGCAAGAACAAGACGTCGCCGAGCACGATCGTATGTACATTATTGTCTATAAACGGCATGACAATAGTGTCTGTGCAGGCCGACTATGTCGCTGGCGTCGAGAAGCTCGGGCCGTACGGCGACTACCTGGTCATCAACATTTCGTCGCCTAACACGCCCGGCCTGCGCTCGCTCCAAGTACGTTTCGAGTTGCATCGACACGGTCATATAGGACCTTGTGTGTAGGGCAAGCAAGAGCTGGAGGCGCTCGTCGCCGCGGTCCTCGAGGCCCGCAACAAGCTCTGGAAGCGGCTGCCGCTCCTCGTCAAGATCGCGCCCGACCTCACGCTGGAGGACCAAAAGGACATTGCGGACGTTGCTCTCGCGCTGCAAATCGACGGGCTCATCGTGTCCAACACGACCATCTCGCGCCCTGAGTCCCTCCATAGGTACCACCGACGCCTCTTGAAAAGGACTCCATTTAAAACAACGACGACGTAGCGAGCACAAGGGGGAGACGGGCGGTCTTAGTGGCGCGCCGGTCAAAGACATCTCGACCAAGGTGCTCCACTCGATGTATGCGCTCACGCAAGGCAAGATCCCGCTCATTGGCGTCGGCGGCGTCGCGACCGGTCAAGACGCGTATGAGAAGATCCGCGCCGGCGCGACCCTTGTCCAAATGTACTCGTGCCTCGTGTTCGATGGCCCGATGGCCGTGGTACGTCTTGGCAGATCTGATTGCAACCGACTAAGAAAGTGCAATGTACCGTAGCCGCGCATCAAGGAAGAGCTCGCGGCGTGCTTGCAGCGCGATGGCTTTGCCTCGGTCCACGACGCGATCGGTGCTGCCCACGCGCCGACCGAGTAGGCCACTTGACTCTGAAGAATTCAGTGGACGCTTGTATTACTCCGGAAGCATATCGGTGATGTGTGTGTGATATAGCCAATTGTGAGGAGGAGACCAGCGACTCCAAAAAACAGAGACCAGGATGGTCAGGCGAAGAGCCATGAATGGTCCAGACATCGGCGTAGGATCGGCCACTTGCTATTGCCACGCGCCGACAGCGACCGGCGGCGGGAGGCAAAGCCGACGCAGGAACATTGATTGAACGAACGTGGTGAGCCAGCCATTCGTCGCTGGTAATGGACCGACGCGCTGCCGTGGCGGCGCCGCCTGGCCTGCTGGAATGTGCTTTTTCGATCTTCGAACTTCGGTTTGCACCAGCTGGGAACGCGCCGCGTCTCGTCCTCGGCTTCTAGCAACGGCCGGCGTATCTCTCCCTCTCTTGTCGGAGGTGCGATCGTCGCTCGGTGGACAATGCAGTGCGTGCATTGTCGTCTCGTGCGATGCGCTAGCGGACGAATGCGCAAGGGTTGGCGGCTGCAGTCGGATCGCGTGGTCGTGGTTTGTGCGCGCTCGTGCTGCCACGTGCTGCGACGGAATCGAAGTTCGAAGCTCGAAACCCGAGATCCAGTGCAGCGTTTCGACGAGCTTCTGGCAACGAAGCTGGCAGTGGCCGCCTCATTGACCAAATAGGCATGCGTCTCTCGCTCCTCGCCGTCGCAGCCGTGTCCAGCGTCGGCGCCCAGGCGTCGACCGCGTGCGCAGCGACGAGCTGCTACGCAGGCGCGCAGTTCAACTCGGCCAACAAACTCACGGCCGCCCAAGCCATTGGCAACCTCCAAGCACCCTGCTACGAAGTGCAGCCGCAGGGCGTTGCGTGCTACGCGTACACGACAGCAGGAACGTGCCCGTTCAAGGGCATGTCCGACTGCGGCACGAGCACCGTCGTGACGACGACACCCAGTATAACAACGTCCACGGTCCCTACAACGCCCGTGGCGTCGACGACAGTCGCACCCGGCACGCCGACGTTAGCACCCGGCACACCGACGCTGGCGCCGGGTACCCCGACATCTGTGCCGGGCACGCCGACGTCGGCGCCCAACACGCCGTCCGGTAGCTCTCGCCGACCGTCGACGCCGAGCACACCGAGCGGCTCCAACACGAAGGGCTCAGCCTCGGGCAGCCAGAACAACACGGCGACCAACGGCGCGGCCGTCGAAACGTCGAGTAGTATTGGCTCCTGGCCGTACTTTGTGGGCGGCGGCGCTGCCCTTCTGCTCATCGGCGTCATTGTGATCGTGCTCATCCGCAAGACGCGGGACGGCGACGACGACGACGAGGTCGAAGACCACATCTACCAGAGCCAACACCGCAGCGGAAAGCACTCGATGCAGTCCGTCTCGGGCACGCATGTGAGCCCGTATGACGTCAAGCAGACGCATTCGTACGACGTCGAGACGGGTTACCAGCCGACGATCGGCTACCACGACCCGCGCCCGCAGCAGTACCAGCCGCAAGGGTCGGGCTACGCGCCGCAGTCGCCATACCGCGCCAAGCCCGCGATGGTCCAAGCGAGCCAGATGCCGCCGCCGCCCGTGGTGACGAACCGAGACATGCATCTGCTCACGACGACGACGACCACAAACCACGGTAGCAACCGCAACAACAACTACAACGTCGCACCGGACGACGACCGTCAGTCGGTAACCTTTTAAACGACGCGATGGACTGCGCGTCCGACCGTGAAGTTAGTAGACTACGTTAGTACATACATAATTGTCGTCGGTATTATTGGAAAGAACCTGATTTCTGTTTGCCGTCACGTAGGATCGAACCCGTGGTTGCGTTCGCTCAGAAGACACCGAGAACACCCGTCACCATGTTCAAGGAAATCAGATCCAACAACGACGACGACGACGTCGCAGCTACTATCGGGACAACGACCACTGAGGCGTCGAAAATAATGCTGACACCTTCAACTGACACCAGACAGATCGTCACCCGATATATCGACACCCTGCCGAGTCCCGCAACCAGACCAGACTCTGCCACAACTGGACGTCACCCAAGACTGGAGCATGTGATGAGGATTCCCACATGGTTGAAGTTGGACCACCTAAAGCGGTCCACTGCGTGGCAGCCACCGGCGATAATCTCGTGTCTTGGCCGCCACGCCGTCGCTCGCCTCCATCACCCACCACAGAATATCATGGCGAAGTGACCACCTCTGCAAGAGGGTCGCCTCGCCAGGTCTCCTCGACCGTTGCCACCCTTTCTTCTGTGGTCACGCAAGTGCAATCTCACCGTCCATGCCAGCGTGGCAAAAATCGAATCATCGCGCGCGACGACGACTCGACGTCCATCGTGGTGGTCAAGGGAATCATACAACAATGTTGATGCCCTTGGTCGTGGGCATCACCGTGGTGGCCACTCGCTTTGCCTGTCGACTCAACACCATCCGGACGCTTTCCGTATACGCCGACACACATATCTTGCACTTTTCGCCATGGATCCGCGGGCCGTGCACCGTCCGTCCATGGTGACGGGCATGCGCAACCGCGCCGTGCTGCAGCCGTCAACGCCGCCGTCGCAGATCCCGCTCATCATCTGCGCCTACTACCTGCCATTGCTGCTGGTGAAGGAAGGCCACGGCAAGTTCCGCGCCGAGCCGACCGGCGACGCGCTCTTGGCGTCGACGCACGCGTTCTCGCACGAAGACCTCTTCCGCGTTGGCTCGACGCGGCGCAAGATCAAGTTCGTGGGATGCCTCGACGTGCCCTTTGAGATTGCGCCGCACGAAGAGGCCGAGGTGGGCCGGGTACGTCGACGATGGTAGCCATGGGCCGCGTTGATGAGACGTGGCAGGTCTGCGCCGAGTTCTTTTGCACGCCCGTCTTTATCACGAACGACGCTGACCGAATTGTGTTTGACGCGTTCTGCAAGCAATCGCTCTGGCCCGCGTTTCATGGCATCGTGCACCCGGATGGCATGCACGGCGCGTTCGAGCAGGCGCCAGCCGCGTGGCCAGCCATGCTCAACATCAACCGGGACATTGCGACGACGCTCTCCAAGGCGTATGAGCCCGGCGACCACATTTGGCTCCAGGACTACCAGGTGAGCTTTGTACCCATGTATCTGCACCGGCTTTTGCGCTTGACGCCGCCGCCCGTCGGGCTCTTCTTCCACGTGCCCTTTCCAGCGCTGAGCGTGTTTCGGATCTTAAGCACGCGCGCCGAGCTCCTCAAGAGCATGCTCCAAGCCAATTTGATTGGCTTCCACCTCTACGAGTACTTTGTTTGTGGGGACGTTGATGATGTACGATGCTTTGGTAGACATGCCAAGAACTTTCTGTCCGCGTGCAAGGTCCTCCTTGGCATCTCGTCGCCTGCGATGGTGCAAGGCCAGTTTGGCATCGAGTACGGCGGCCGACGCATCGCGATCACGTGTTCGCAGCTCACGGTCGACGGTGCAAGGGTACTTGTGTCTCCTAGATGTACGAAATTGATACATTGATAATTTGGTTTCGGCTAGCTGGAAAAGCAGCTCGGGACGGCCGCTGTGACCGACCAAGTCATTGCGTACCGCCAAGCGTACCCGCGCAAAATGCTGTTTGCGGGCGTCGACGTGCTGGACCCGTTCCATGGCGTCCTTGGCAAGCTCGCGGCCTTGGAGCTTGTACGACAATATTCTCCATCCCCTACATGGTGTATAAACGATGATATAGTTTCTAGACAACAACCCGGCGCAGCAGACGCGCATCGTGCTGGTCCAATTTGGCGTGCTCACCAAGTTTCTCGGTACGCCCGAGTACTACGAGGTTGGATTGCATGCAAACTGCGTGCTCTTGGACGATCATCGGTAATGGTTGATATGCCACCCTCTCTAGCAAGTGCAAGCGGTCGTCGACCGACTCAATGCCAAGTATTCAGAACCCGTGGTTGTCTTTCATCTCACGCGGCGCAACCTCACTTGCGCCGAGCGTCTCGCGCTCTGGCGCGTGGCCGAAGTCTTTCTGTCCACTGTGCTCCAGGAAGGCCTCAACATTAGCGCGTTCGAGTACATTGTGGCCCATCGGTACCCTCGATATTCGTATCGTCCATATGCGTTCTCACTCGACTTGGAGAATAGAAATGCCACTGGGATTGCCATTTTGAGCGAACGCGCGGCCAGCAGCCGCCTACTGCACGGCGCGTTGGTGGTCAACCCATGGGACTTGACCGCGATCGCCAAAGCACTGGCCACGGCTGTGCAGATGCCCGCAAAAGAGCGCGAGTTTCGACGCGACTGCGACCTCGTCACCATCAGTGCGCACTCGCCCGTGCGCTGGGCGTACTGCGTCGTCTCGGACATTGCCAAAGCCGCGGCGATCGTCAAGGCCGGGACTCACTTTTTGCCCGAGTCGCCCGTCGTCCTTACGCTGCTCCAAGAAGAGAAATTTCTCGACTTGTACCGGAAGAGCTCGCGCCGCGTCTTCTTCTTCGACTACTACCGCACGCTGGCGCCGGACGTCTCGTCCGACTTTGGCATCGTGTGGCCCGACGTGCCCGTGAGCGTGCTCTCAAGCCTCGAGATCCTCTGCCGCGACAAGCGCAACTCGGTGTTTGTCGTGAGCGGCTGCAACTGCGAGCTCCTCTCGGACAAGTTTGGGTCCGTGCCCGGCTTGGGGCTCGTGGCCGAGCACGGGTACTTCTTGCGCTGGGCGTACCTTGGCCACTCGGCCCGTATGGACAAGTACGTGGATTCTATCGTCTTTCTTTGAGGACGAACGATGCGATCGCTGTGTAGACCGTGGGAACTCTACGGCGACGTGTTTCGCGTCAACGCCGCGTGTGGCAAGTGGCGCGAGAAAGCCCAAGCCATCATGCAAGTGTACGTGGACCGCACGAACGGGTCAGCGCTCGAGATGCGCCGGAGTTCGATTCTATTTCGCTACGCAAAGTCTGACCCCGAGTACGGGCTTATGCAGGCCATGGACCTCAAAGAGCAGCTCGAAGCGCAGCTCGCGGTACTCGATTTTTCAAAAAAACGATTGAAAATCGCGATAAATGAGGTAGAATTGGCCTCTGAGCATCATCCAAGGCAAGGACTACATTGAAGTGCGACCCGACGGTCTCGGGAAGGGCAAGATTGTCGGCCAAATCCTCAACAAACTCCACAAAGACTCGGAAACACCACTCGACTTTGTCTTGGCCATGGGCGACGACGTCGCGGACGAGCTCATGTTTGAAGCCGTCGACGCGTTCTCCAAGGCGATCCATATCCCGACAGGTTCGTCCTCGTCGATTGTCCACACTTGTGGACAGTATTGTCTGTAGTCGTCACGTGCACGGTCGGACACAAGGCGACGCAAGCGCAGTACTTTCTCGAAGACCAGCTGCAGGTCGTGACGCTCCTCAACAACATCCGTCTCGCGCTGACCAAGGTATGACATCCATCGATCCATCTCTCGATGGATCTATCCATCGAATATCTATCTATCCATCTATCCACTGCCGGTAGAGCAACCGCAACTATTCAGTCTCGGACATGCAGACGATGCTCGGCCGTCACATGCACCACACGCCGCAAATCTCATTCACGTCGACGCCGCCGTCGCTCGTCGGCGAGTTGGCAAGCGTCTCGCGCAAGAACAGTGCCAAGACGCTGCGTTCCGGCTTGTACGTTTGGAAATCTCCGATTGTATCAACATGTTGATACATGTAGGACGCCCGTGCTGGAAGAAGACCACGTGGGCAGCAGCGAGAGCCTCGTCCGTGGGCCAGGCTGGCGCTGGAAGCGGCTCACGTTTCTCGCATTCTGTCTCGGCTACGGACTCTACCGCCATCGACACCACGTCCAAAAGGCGTGGAAAAAATGGGCTGCGCTCGCGACGGTGCTGGCCATTCTCGCGGCCAAGGCCACTGCCAGCGACGAGACCGACGACGACGACAACAACGTGAGAAACGTACGTCGCTTGAGTAGCGAGTCGTTCCGAGATGAGGTGTAGTCAAGACCAGTAAACCCTACAGTTAGTTGCCGTGCAGAAATGGGTTTTTTCAGTTGACGTACCATTGGTATGGTATTTTGGAAACTCCACCGCAAAGCACTCGATCGACAGTGTACTCTCAACACAGCTACCTTGCTCCTCGCACAATATTTCCCCCTCACTGCTACTCCTCGCTTGACGCATCGGCCACGCCGCACGAGCGCATAAGTAGTCCACCATCCTTGTCGATATATATAAACGTGTTCTGCTTCATTACAAAGACTTCGCTTGAATGCGTGGGAGTTGACACCAGCACTTGGTCAATGGGAGTGAGCTGCGTAATACGGAGAGATTCGTCCCGTGGTGGACCCCCTCGTCGAGGGATAGCTCGCGCGAGGTCGCACGCAGGCTTCTGTACTCGGACCACCCGACAGAGGAGTGCAATTACTATAGTTTTGTCTGTTGGTTTTTGTGCTAATTCGATTTCAACGCGAACACGTTTGATTGATTGATTGATATACTTGTCTGTACACGTAAAATTGCATGTTGTTCACTCATTTCAACAACAACAACAACAACAACAACAACACATGTGTCTTTCTTTGATGCGAACCTCCCATAAAATTCGAGCTAAAATCAGCGATCCATGCTGTACAATTCCATCGTTTAGCACGCCGGCTTGGGGAGGTACGGCGCAAGAAAGTCCTTGGCGGACGAGAGGCGGTTGTACACACTCGGGAGACCATCCTTGGCGCAAGCAACGCCCCAGCTCAGGTGAGCGACGAGCACGTCCTTGCCGTCCTTGGAGACCGTTAGCGGGCCACCGAGGTCGCCATCGCACGGGCCCTCGCCCCGAACACCGCCAGCGCAAACCTTTGCGATGTCCACGGGCAGTTTGCTGCGCTCGCCGAGAGCGGCCTGGCAATCCTTGTTGGACCAGATCTTGAGGCCGACCTCCTTGAGGACTTTTGGCATTTCGCTGTCTGAAGAGGCAAAGCCCCAGCCCCGGGCGACACCCATGACACCGGGTGCGGTGGCCGCATCATCTTCAAACCAAATCTCGACCGGTGAGATCGTGGTCGGTGTCTCCAACTCGAGGATCGCGTAGTCGTAGGCCATTGTCTCCGTGCTAAACTTGGGGTGCACCACGATCGTCTTGACCTTGATGCGCTCGCCGTCCGCGCTGCTTTCGCTATAGTGGGACCCCACGGAGACGGACGTGGGCGAGTTGTAATACGCGCACGAAGCCGACGTGAGCACGGCCGTTGGGGAGATGAGAGACCCGGCGCAGTAGTTGACATCCGCGTCAGAAACGCGGAGACCGGTCACGTAGAGGTGTTTGCCGACCTCGGCCTCGTTGCCGCCAATCATTTCAATGCCTTCGGTCGTCTGCGTACCGTTGTGCTGGTTGTTGAGGTACGAGGTGTGCGCCGCGATAGTGGCCAAGGCAAGGAGCGCGAGGGACGTGATGCGAATCATGCTTGGACGATTTGAAAATGAACTTCAAGGCATCGGCTCAGGTATGTTGAGATATAGCAACTATCACGACATTTTACGGTGTTCTGACTTTACGCGCCCAAACCCCGCCGATGATAGTAGCAGGAGCTGATAGCTACGACTGATAGCCGAAGCGGATAGCGTGAGAAACATACCCGGGTAGCTTGATGAGCTATCACCACGTCTTGGCGACCGCTGCACGACTGCAACTCTCGACGACACCTTGGAGCAGCATTCGCGCGATCCCGAGACCCCAAGCCCTGGCAGCTCTGCGTGGCGCCTCACGACACATGTATTGTACCATCTCATACACATTGCTGAACGTAGCGGCTATGTACAAGGGTACATAAATTATATATATCGAATTTATGTACCCTTGCTATGTACTTGCAAATAAAGATCGATCATATCTACTGCAACGTGTGTCATGTCTTTTTGACGAAGGCAGCACCATGCTTGTACCTCATCAATCGTTCTGCATTATAGGAGACGGGGCATTGACTGCTCGAAATTAAGGGAATCCGCATACAAAGCGCCTTCGATCGCGCCTTTCGAGCGTCGAACGCCTCTTCCTTCTTTCTTCTCCTCTTCGATTACTAAGGGTGCGTTCGGTTCGCCCAAAGCACGTGCTTTTCACGTACTTCGAGCCCATCCACGTAACTTCGAAAAAAATATGTCACGCGGGGCATTCGGCTCAAATCCGCATGACTTGGCGTACTTTGCCGCCAAAGCACGTACAGTCAAAACGCGGATTAGCAGCCATGGTCGTTTAGTGGCAGAAGTGGTACTCACTGCCTCCTTCAACAGCCCTGGACAGAAAGGCTAAATCACATGGTTTCGAATGTATACAAAAACAAGTTTATTCAATGTCACATGATGCCGCTTTAGGGATGAGCTGAAATGTGAAAGACCGCGCTGGGCATCGTGTGGCTCGCGTTGGTCTCGATGCGTTGGACAATGGCGTTGAGCTTGGCGAGCATGTCGTCGTCTTCATGCCATGCGAAGTACTCACGCAGGCTCTCGCTCGCTGACAGCGCACGCTGGCTTGATGGGACGTCGATCGTCGCTGTGCGCAGCGGTCGATCGAAAGGCATGTCGACGGTATCATCGCGCTCGCGGACATCGTTGTCTTAAGAAGCTCGACAATCTCGGCTTGTTTGTCAGCAGTCAGGCGCTTGCGTCGCGGGCGCAATCCTCCTGCTAGGGTTCTCGGGCTCGGGGCTTTGTGATTGGTTGAAATCCAATACGAAGGTCGACGAAGACCATGTGCCCGGTCGTGTACCCAACAAAAACCATGTGGAATACCGATTCCAAATCGCTCGAAGCGATGCGATTGGCTGAAGCCCCCAAAATTGACTCATGATTGGTTAGATTCGCTCGATCGTGAACCCTGATTGGCTGTTTGTGATTTGCTGAAGCGAGGTCGTTTAGTGGCGCCTACCCCTAACAAAAGCCGGCTATTAAACCGCGTTTTGACTGTACTTTCAAAAAACGCCTCGGCTGGCCGGCCGAGATGTTTTTTGAAAAGACAACGGCGTACTTTGGGATTTATCCTGCCCTCGATCGAAAAAGCCTAATTTGGGTCCTTTTTTCACAGATCCCTGATTTGATTTCCAGCATCGACATTGCCGCGCCCATGGCCGCAGCGCGCCAAGTAGACACGCCTGGAAGGACCGGGGAGCGCGCGCCGCCGCGGAGGACGGGCGCGCTCGATGCGATTTGCGATGCTTCAGCTGCACACGCAGAACGCGCTCGTGTGTCTTGCTTATCGACATGGCAGACGCTATCGCCAACGTCGGGCGCCGGCTATCTCATCGCGCCACCAAGCAGCGGCTAGCGATGACGACACGAGACGTGGGAGGAGGAGTAGCGCATAGAAGGTATGCGCCATCGATAGACGTCGCAAGCGCCTCTGCTGTACGACGCCACTCATCGCATCGAGGACCCACGCTTGCCGCCGGGGAGCGTCGCGCAGGGCCATCCATGCGCTGTCCTAAAAGTCCGAAAGTCGGCGTACACTGGTGAACCGAACGCGATTTTTCCATCCGCGTAACAAAAAGCACGTATCGAAAAACCATGCAATCGAAGTTATGCGGATTTGCGATACGTGCTTTGAAAGTACGCGGCGAACCGAACGCACCCTAAGGGCACAGATTGTTTACTCTCCACATCCTAAAGCCACTACGTAATGTTCATTTAAATTTGGCATCCTTACCAGCAAGTTTGTGCCGGCATCCCGTTCAACCCGTCTCGTATGGTAGAGCACCAGCTTCCTATCCACGACAACCAAATTGTGATGCGTGGACCATTTTGAAGTAGTAGAAACGGCGTTCTGCGAGAAGGCTCAAGGGTCACGAAATCCAATCAGCACAAACCTGAGCACGAACCCCGAGCCATTTTCCGTGTTGCAGCCCGTAGCATAAGCAAAACCCGCCTTGTCACCACCGGGCAGGTGAGGCACCAATGCATTCGGTGCTCAAAGCACTCGGTCTTTGTTAAAGGAAGGAGTTATAAAACAATTTCCGTGGTTCAAGGAACGAATGTGTCCCATGTTGTCGCTATTTTTCGGTTGCCTGTCACATTGCATCTATCGATTGATAGAGGTTTCTAAAAATAGATGGCGAAACCCAAATTTGAACAGTCGGGATTTACAGCCATGGGCAAAGTCGGGTGCTTGACATGCTGCGCCGGCTTCTCGGTCGTTGGGATGGTCTACCTCACCATCATCGCCATCCTCCTGAGCGCGCAGCCCGAGTACATTCGCGGCTACCACCACAAGAAGGCGCCGACGGCCAAGAACTCGTGCATGTACGCAGCGCTTCTGTACGGCCTCACGTTTGCGGGCTCGTACTACCTCTTGCGCAAGCACCAAGAAGAAGCCGCCTTGCGCTACGGCGTCGTGACGACCGACGATGAGCTGGAGCGCCTCAAGCTCGACGCGGACGACGACAACGACTTGCGCGAAATCAAGCCGTCGAGCTCGGTCCTCGGCGCAATCAAGAGCCAGATTATGAACGCCAAGGTCATGCACAGCGACGAGATGGTGAGCCTCGTCAAGGGCGAAGGCAGTCCACGTGGCGGGAAGCGGCCCAAGCCGCGTAAAGCCGAATAGCCTAGCGCATCAACGCAGATATTGCATTTTACACTCCTTTTGTCTGCGTCAGAAAGGACATGGGCAGACATTAGCTCTTCCGCGTGTCGGTAGCCCACAGGAGCGAGTCGAGAGCTCTCTCAACGACAACTGGACCATCGACATCAAGCAGCCCACCGCACGTTTCTCCGCAATGCACAGCCTGAACGTGGTGCTGCAGATCGCCAGTGGGGTCTGCGCTGCCTGCAAGCAAGATTCACCTCGAGCCACATGCAAAATTGATTCTCGCTTCATTCATGGTTCCTTTCACTTGATTGGATTTCTTTGGCCCACCCACCGGTAGGCCCACCACGGCCACGTCGCGTCGACCCACTTAGGCCCTAAATGCGGAAGGTCGTCTTTCCGATGCAAATAGTGTTCTATCTTCGTGTGCGTCGAAAGCAAGGTAACACACTACATGTAGCTAACGCAAATACAATGCATGCATAGCGCTGCACTAGAAAGGGTGGAACTTGTTAGCACTAGGACGTGGTTCTATTGCGCTGCGTGCAGAGCGATCCATTTCTGGTCGATCCAACACCCGCAATGTGATTATGCGCAATATAGTGTACGTCGAGAACGTGGTGTCGCTTCAAGATCGCATAACTTGAAGCGCCATGCCAGACGCCAAGACAGAGCCGCCGGCGAACGAGCTCTCGGACGCCGAGTACCGCAAGATCTCGTCGCGGCCGTTCATCAAGCACAACGACATGACGGCCGAGGTGTGCACCGAGACGGTCGAGATCATCACGATGGCGGTCGACAAGCACGTGCCGCTCAAAAACTACGAAGCGGCCGCGCAGCTCATCAAACAAAGCATGGACAAGAAGTTTGGATCCTTCTGGCACTGCTTCATCGGCGAAGGCTACGGCTTTGACATTAGCTACCAGCAGCGACACATGCTCTACATGTACGTGGGCGAGATTGGCATCCTTGTCTACAAGTGCTAGCCGCAAAATAAGACTGCAAAGCTTATATATGAAGCCTGTAAGAAGAAAGTAATGCCTCCAGTCGAGCACCACGCTTCTGTTCGCGAGAGCCTGTGAGGACATGCGGTGGCCTCTGTGCAAGAACAGTCGCAGCATCATTCCTCGCGCAAGAACGGTTCAGCCAGCTTCGTACAATCACGGATATATATTTGAGTGTTCCGGGTGGGTGTACTGGAGTGCTTTCCTTACCGAGTGGAGTAACTACATGATATGTTCGTCGTCGTCTACGAGGCGAGGCGGCGTCCCAAGGTCCTCCCAAGAATCCAGCGATCGCTGGAGGGTTTTGAGCTCGTACACGGGATTGAGTTTGGCGTCATTGTCGAGCACTTGCCGGCGCCGCTCCCAGCACGAGAGCCCGATGCAGACGACGAGCGACGTGAGATACGCCATCGCACCGACCCAGCAGTTGGCCGCGTGGGCGGCTGGGGCGATGGAACGCTTGAGGCCGGGCACATAGTCGGGCTGGAAGGAGAGGATGTACCCGAGGAGACTGAGAAAGACGGCGCCAAAGAGCGACGTGAGCGTGCCGCAGAGGAGCCAGCGGCCCATCGTTTGTTCTGCGCTTTCGGACCACGCCGTTTTTTCGATGGAGAACATTCGTATACATCGACCCTTTTCTTCGATCAGATGTTTTCAATGGACCATCTAGCTTGCACATACTGTCTACAACTACAGTACTAGTATTAGATAAGAGGCAGGGCGCTCTTCGAGCAACTATTGCAACATACCGAGAGTCCAATGCGAAGTAGCAAAAGTATCTCCATTGGTGTTCCACGCGGCGACCCATTGCGGGATTTGAGAATCGATGGCATTTTGCCGCCGAGGTAGATGTGCGAATGAAACAACACACAAATCGTGGGAACTGCAGATGTGATATACGCAGCTGCTTCCGATAAACCAGATGTGTTGTGGGACGTGCTGTCTGGCGCGTGTCGAGAGAGTAGCTTGTTGCGATTCCACCCAACGCTCATGTATCTTGGGCTTTATCGAATGCTTGCATGTCATGGGTGAATGGAGCGAGCGCATGCGCATCCAACGCGTCATCATGCGACCTCTTGGTCGACGACACGTGCAGACCTGCTTGCAAACATGCTGATGTTGAACTGAGTGTACCACGGTATAATCATCTTTAGGCATGCTGTCCTATCCTTATTTTCAGAGCGACAAGACACACTCATACGCCACCTTGATCAATTCCTCTTTTGTCTCCAGAAGCAAGCGCTGCTGCTGTTGGCCTCGGAAATGATTCTCGAATTCGCCTCAGGTGGACCATATGTTTGCCGACATGTGGTGATTTGCACAGCGCCTGTGGGCCGATGACAGCGGGTTGGGCCACGGTCGACCCTATCTTGGAGCAACTTCAATGTGCGTCGTGGTACAGTGATGCGCCCATACAGCACCCGCATCCTCGCTTTTCATTTTCGAATCGTCTCAGTATGGTCCACATCGCGTCCCTCGCGCTCCTCGCCTCGGTGGCCCTCGCGGCGCCCACCTCGTACTTCAAGGGTCACCACGGCGCCACTCGGACCGAAGCCATCGAAGTCATTGGCGGCAACGAGGCCGAGGTCGGCAAGCACCTCTACGTGACCGGCCTGCGCCAAACAGAAATCAAAAAGAACGAGTGTGGCGGGTCGCTCATCTCGCCGACGGCCGTGCTCACGACGGCGCAATGCGCATACGGCGACTGGGCCTTGTATGCTTCGGTCGGGTCTCATTTCCTCAACGGCACCTCAGACGGCGAGCGCATCAAGGTCAAGAAGATCGTGTCGCACCCCAAGTTCAACATGGAGACGATGGCCTACGACTTCGCGATCCTCGAGTTGGAGACGCCATCCAAAGTGTCGCCGATCGAGATTTCGTTTGAAGATGATGCGGCCAACGCGCCCGGTGTCACGAGTGTCGCCCGGGGCTGGGGCACGACGAGCCTTACGAGCCCGCAGTCCAATGTCCTCAAGCAGGTCGGCCTCAAGATCTGGTCCAACACGGACTGCCAGGCCGCGTTCACCAAGCTCAACGATCCGTCAATCCCGGTGGTGGCGACCTCGATGATCTGTGCCGGCGGCGTCAAGGGCGAGGACACGTGCCAAGGCGACATGGGCGGCCCGCTCACAGTCACCAAGAACGGCAAGGACGTGCTCGTCGGGCTCACGAGCTGGGGTGTAGTCTGCGGTGAGGCTGGTATTCCCAGTGTCTATGCGCGCCTCTCGCAGGCCAAGGAGTTTCTCGCGCCGTACCTCCCCAAGCCGGCTTGCTAAGATAAGTCCTCGAGCAGTGTGTATAGAACCTATCGACATGGATCGCAGGTTCTTTGCAGTCGTACCTACTAACTTCTCGACTAAATCCATTTGTTTGTCCTCGTAGCATCGCCGGTGTGACTTCTCGTATCGTAGCTGTACTGTGATACTTTCTTGTATACGATAGCTGTTGATAGGCCAGGGGCCGACATCACGAGGACTTTGTGAAGTACCTCGCGTCTATAGGAATGCCTGTACGTATTTGGCTTTTCCCGCTTCTTAAAGGCAGCGTCTACCTCTGCGCTCCCACTGCAATCCGCGACAAGCGTCTCTAACCTTCGCGGGGCCACGGGCTGCAGTAGACCTCGTGGCCAGAGACCGAGTACGCTGTGCGCATCAAGTAATCAACCAAATGACGCAGTCATTTGCTGTGCTGCATGCAAAATGCCTGGACTTGCGATCCTCGAGCTCGAGCTCGCCAACGCGACGACCGTGACGCCGATTGAGGTTCTCTTCGACGAGAAGGACGCCGCCGGTGCTCCCGGTGTCCTCGGCATGGCCCGCGGCTGGGGCCCGACCTCGTCGGGTGGCTCGCAGTCGTCGGACGTGCTCAAGGAGGTCGGCCTCAAGATCTGGTCCAACACGGACTGCCAGGCCGCTTTCGACAAGCTCAACAAGCCGGGTTTGACTCCCGTGGACGTCACGAAGATCTGCGCCAGCTCGCGGCCAAGCGCATGCACGAGAAGGCAGCAACCCACACAGACCGCAAACGCGGCACTGTACGTGACCCTGTACTGTCGTCCTTGGCACAGGGGTGAGGACACGACCCAGCTTATGAAATACTGTACTAATAGTACGTCGCAGCAGTACCGTATGATCTATGGCATTCAGCGCGACCATTCGCTTACCGCCATCAGCGATAAGCGGTGCTTCTACTTGGTATGCAAGCTCATTTGTGAACTCGCCGAAGTTCGAAGCCTAGCTGATAAGTTAGCTAGTCTTCAGGCTAGTCTTCGAGATCTCACTGCATGAAAGCAAGGGTATATAATAAATTATTATACACCCTTGATGTGTCGTGAGAGCCCAGAAACGGATCGAGGAACGCGCTCGGAAATGACGCTGGAGGACAGCAAGGCTCCAGGCTCCATCATGCCCCGGGGCACGAAGCATGCGACGAGGACACGAAACGACGCCTGGCGGGCAAGAACCCCGATGCCCCGGGGCACAGGCACTTGGTGACGGTCCAGTCTGCCCCGGTACCCCACAAGACACGCACAGTCAGCCCATCCGACCAATCAGCGCGCCCGCTCGCCATAGTCAAGCCTAGTAACTCAGATAATCACAACCCTTTTCACATTCAAGCACGCGCGTGCAGCCCGCGGACCCCAGCGAGTCCGGAGCTTCACGAGATTGGTGGAGAAGCAGGGTACGAAGACCCCTCGTACCCCGAGCAACATGAACGAACCCGAGACGGCCGTGGCGGCCTACACCGCCCTCACGAAGACGGAGCGCGCAGCCGAGCCGGCAAGCGAGCGCTGGCCAAGATGTGGCCCTCCTCGCGGAGCCAGACCACGTGGGCAGTCGCGCAAAGTCCCTTGCCCACACGC
>NW_012156501.1:106065-108729 GCF_000151545.1 Saprolegnia parasitica CBS 223.65 | reverse complement strand
CAGGCCGTAGATGACGATGACCGGGATGTCGTTGCCGCACTGGCTCATGAGCGCGTCGATCTGGTCGCCGTGGGCGCGGTCCGAGTACCAGCTGCCGACGGCGTGCTTCTTGAGCTCGTTGATGGCCGGGATGAAGGCGGCGTTCTTGGTTGCCTCCGAGTACGAGACGGGCTGGACAGCGTTGCAGAGGCCGGCGGCGACCGACGTGGCCATGGCCGACGCGATGGCAAGGATGCTGCGCAGCTGCATCGAGGTCGGCGGTGCAAAGCAAAAGCAAGACTGAGCTGCGTCGACGCGGATGCTTGGTCGAGCGTTGAAACCTGCTGGCAGCATGTCAATGAACGGAATCCGGATACGAGTCATGGCGATTGGTGGATTTAGAGTATCCGTAATTCGTACCGAAACGCCACGAATTAGTAACGACTGATCCGCCTTGCCACGGAACGTGCCACGGAGCAGCTGATGTTCGAAGTGAGAAAGAACAACGTCGACATTGCAGCACGTTCTGAGCTCCTTGTTCAGCGACACAAGACAAACGACGACCAAGGAAGAGGGAGCTCTTGAATAGCATCTTCGTATCAGCAAGAGGCTAGGTCGTTGGTGTTGAAATGATGATAGCAAGAGGCTAGGTCGTCGCTAGTCAAGAGACAATATGGGTATTGTCGGGCGATATTTCAACCCGAGACGAGTAGCTTGCCCGCGTGGACGTGGACGGGACAGCTTGACAGACTAGTGTCGATGCATGGTGCCAGTGGCGCGAACCTTGCTGCAAGGGTGGCGCGTGGGTACGAGTAGAGGCTTCGAGGCGCGTTGGGAATAAAAACGCACAATGAGTTGCTCTTGTTTGAACGACAAGGTGTACATATCTGCCAGTGATGCGCCGCTTGGCATTGAACCAACTATTTGCAAAGTAGAAGCGTGTGATAGGGTGCGATGTGGCTCAGCAGGCGACGGCAGAGAGCGTCCATATTTGATTGACCCTTGGAGCGACTCGACGTCATGCTGGTTGGTTTGTGGGGGTTGCTGGTGCACACTACTGTCGCCACTGGCAGCGTCGATGCACCAGGACTCCCGGGAATTTGGAGACACAAACCATGGCCACCAACTACTAACTTTGGTCCAGAGTGGCAGTCGGGTGCACTACTAGGATTCTAACTTGCGGGCGGTACGTCAGGCCACTGCGTCGGCCTACTGGTTAGAGCATTCTGCGAGTCACACAGACATTCGTTCGCTCCATCGTGAAGCGACGGCCACCTCGTTCTACGTGCCACGCCTCGCTCCGACACCTTGTACGTCAGCAAACACAAGCAAACGGTTCCACCGTATAAAGTATGAATGAGCATATCCAATGTGCTGGAAAGATAATCAACGGGGTCTTTGGGCTCTCGCGAGCGGAACGCGACTCGCTGGTACACTGCGGTTGCGCTTCGACCCAACTCTCATTCGAGCCTTGACGACAGCGACGTCGACGAGGAGGAAGCGTTCGTCCTGGATGCTTGCTGTCTCTGTTTCGTGCACAGCAGCAAGCCCTGGGTATTACAAGGACGGTATATTGAAAGAAATCTCGGCTCTGCACGCGCTCGTCGGCCAGGAGCCTGGCTTCTAAAGCTTCACATGCCGACAGCACTCTAGTAGGTTTTCCAAGCGTCGTGATGGTGCTAAGCTAGTGCGCTTGTCGAAGGACGCCAGCGTCGACGCGATACCCTCGACTCCACGAAGCTTTTCCATGGCGCGGACACGTAGACTGTCATTGCTCTTGCCTCGAGCTCGTCCGCCAGACGTATCTGTCCATCGTGTCACCATAGCTCTGCAACTTTCGGGAAGAAGTGGTTTATCATCGCTGTGGTGGCACTGGCGTCAAAGCGCACGTATTACCCTACCCCTGGACTCAACCCTAACCCAAAACTTCTTGGCTCCACGACGGTCGACGGCTGCTTCGTGGAAGAGGAGACGAGTGGTTGGATCGTACACGAATATATACATCAAGGTTTAAAGTTAGGAGGAGGCACGGCTTACAAAATGCGCGTGTCCGTGGGCGTCACCATCGTCACAATGTTGTCGCGCGAGACCGGCTCCTCGAAATCGTCGCGCTTGTTGTCACGGACGCGCTTCCGGACGACCTTGGCCGCCAGGATCGCAACGACGACACCGGCCACCGCAATCAAACCGACGAGGACGATGCTGCCGACGTCGGCGCCGCTGCTCTCGTTGTTGGACGAGTTGACACTGACGTCCTTGATCGGCGTCTCGGACGTCCGAACATAGGTTGACGGCGCCGGCGACGGAAAGCCAGTCTGCGGCGTCTCGGTCATCGTCGCATGCGTCCATGGCTCGAGCGTCGGGTACAACGTCGACGACGTCGGCTCCGTCGACGGCGCATCCGTCCACGGAGCAGGGCTCGGGTTCGCGGCCGACGGCGCCGCCGACGGCGCGTCCGTCCACGGAGCAGGGCTCGGGTTGGCAGACGAAGGCGACGGTGACAGCGCATTCGAAGCACCAGGGACCGGCGCCGTCGTCGTGGTTTCCGTCCAGGGCGCAGGCGTCGGGGCCTGGCTCGGTGCCGGCGTCGGGGCTTGGCTCGGCGCCGTCGTAGCAGCTTCCGTCCAGGGCGCAGGGCTCGGCTGGACACTCGGCGTCGGCGACGGAGCGGGCGTCCACGGAGCC
>NW_012156501.1:103303-105652 GCF_000151545.1 Saprolegnia parasitica CBS 223.65 | reverse complement strand
GTTCCGAATGTTCATGCTGCCGCAAATACGTGAATGGCATGCGAGGCGTGGGCTCGCCAAAGCACCAGGTGGCGGCTTCGAACCCACGCGGCAGCTCTTGGGTGATCGTAGCCATAAGTAACGATGCGAGGAGCCAATGACGTGGCGCAGCGAGCATCGGAGATGTGATATCGCAGTTGCTTGCCCGAACGTGTGGGCGTCGCAAGTCGCACCAAAGAACGCGCGCATACCCTTCGGTCGATCGAACGCTAGAGCGATAACGATTCCGTCATGGTTCCCACTACTAGTACTGCCGATCGAACGAGATCGAGACCACTTCGAGCCCTGCTTCACGCTCCATTTTTACATTTTTCATTTTTGCATTTTCTTTTTTCCAATCTACTGTCGTCAATGGCAGCAGGAACGGCGATCGGCCCAACGACCGTCGACTGGAAACCATGTGCCAGGTGCGCCATCGGGTCGAGCTACCGCAGAGTGGTCGTCGGGGAAGGGTTCCATTGACCGCGAATGGCTTTGTCGTCTGCGGGGCTATGGCGAAAAGGACTTTATAGAAAGAAGTGACATCTTTGGAGAAAGCTATCTATGCAAGTCGAATGCACAAGGCATCACTAACGATCGAGATATAGCCGAATACAGTCGCGTGTGGTTGTCGCAGGTGTCCGGATATAAGGTGGATTGTCCGGATAATGCGACGAGATGCAGGCCTTAGTGGCTGATAGGCACCACAGGCTTGGTCAACGACTGACCGCGCTTGGCCGATTCGCAAGTCGAGTTCGCGACGCGCGGTCTATCGCAGCGTTCTGTACCACCAGCAGTGACGATCGACAGAGGGTTGGATGGGTCCGTAGATACCAGTCGTCGGTACTTTGCTATGATAGTATGTAGGGCGACCTCGCTCCTGACGCTCAATGCAACGTAGTGGACGAGCAGAGCAGAAGCATCTTTCATCTCTGCCGACCAACCCGATTGATTTTCGAAAAACGTTGAGATGGAAAAGCTTCCGTGATGCCATTGACATTTCGGTCCAGTGAACCGGTCAGTCGCCAGTGGGATTCGAAGCCGCGACGGACGGAAGAACGGTATCCTAGTCCATTGTGGTTCTTCGCGCCACCTTGCACTTGGAGGGGCACTTGACGGTTGATTGCGCCGTGTGGTACTTGCCTCAAGCAGAGCAGGCAAAGCTTCCAGTGTGCGCGATGTAGCGAGCTCTGCACCTTGCTGACGCCGTCCTAGTGCTGCTCATGAGATCGTTCGCGGGCAAAAGAAAGATACCTACCTCCCCATCTTGCAGGTCACGTCGGCTTCAATGCAATGATGCGCTTGCTCTTGCCTTCATGCTTTTACATTGCAGCGCAGAAGCAGCAATCAACGGGGTGTCCCCAGCCTTTGTCCAGTGCCATGCTCTGGGCACTTGGAGAACGGAAGCACGCGATTTAGCTGTTTTGGGATGGCTCGTCGTAGTCGGTTGAAACCAGAGTCAGGACAGACGGCCTCCTTTGAGCTCCGCAATGGGATGCAGATAGTACGTATGTGGTTCATGAAATGCACCTAAGACTGCCTTGTACACGTGGCGTCCTTTGCACCGCCCACGCCGGAACAAAACACTCGGAACTCGCCGGCTGAGTAGCAAATCAATGGCCCTCTCACAGACGTTTCCTCTATTAGTATTCCTCAATCAAGACCGAACTACTTGGGGGCAACAACCGTGTTGGTGTCCGCCATGCCTGTGGTGGGCGAGGCGGGTTAGTTGTTTGATTGACACTACCAATTTGGAAATGGCTTGAGCTCGCTTGCTCTGCGCCTTGGATCTTGTCACGTATGTGCTTCTAGATCTTGGTTTTCTGGATCGCTCGGCCTTGCGCGGAAAACCTCTTCCACTTCTTGGAAACGGCCCTACACGGGAAAAAGTTGCGACGACCTATATCGGCCGTTTCTTGATCCGTATGCACTGCTCTTTCAGATTGCCCTTGGCTGTACAAAAGTGCTGTCCTACCGGTAGCTGTAGCTGTGTGTCGTCATGCGACAACCATCGTTCACAAGAGCATTTTATAGACCGATATCGTGGATCCTCTTCGGTCCACAGCGCCGTGTCGGTCTGTATTGGTCTTCTGTACTAGTATTTGTGAAGGGTCCCGCTTCTGTTCTGTTGTGCAGACCGGTACGCACAGCTCGTAGAATACACACACATATACAATTTCAACACACACAACAACGACGACGACGACGGACGGACGACGGACAGATGGAGCAAAGGCGCATGTTGGGCTTAGAGCACGGCTTCGCTGTACCGGGAGGTACCCACGAGCACGACGATGCCGCGCGAGTCGCGTTCGATCATGTCGTCGTCCT
>NW_012156501.1:98610-102627 GCF_000151545.1 Saprolegnia parasitica CBS 223.65 | reverse complement strand
TTGATCCAGAGGTAGTGGTCGACAATCGAGCTGCCGGTCGGTGTCCCCGGCGGCGCGCCAATGCCACCCGACTTGGCGTTGCACCACTCGCTTTGAGGCGACCCACGGTAGTTGCGCGAGGTATCAAAGACGCAGTGGAGGCCACCGGTCGCACTCGAGTACGCTTGGCAAATGCTCTTGAGCGTGTCCGTGTCCTTGTAGTTGGACGTGTTGATGGCAATGCCGTTGAGGCGACCGGCCGACTTGAGCTTGGACAGCACCTCTTGCGCCGCGCCTTGATTGGCCCAGCCCGCGACGTCGGCGTAGATCTGCGCGTTTGCATTGGACGAGAGCTTGGTGAGCGCGACCTTGAGGTTCGGGAGGTATCCTCTTTGTGTCGCGCACTCGTTGTTGGCCAGATTGCCAATCGCATCCGGCTCGAGGATGTAAATGACGTTGGTGTTGCCAACGCGGGACACGAGGCTGTCGATCCAGCGCGCATAGTCGGCCGGCGACTGGTTGCCGCCGTTCGACGAGTAGTGGCCCGCGCAGTCCTTGCCCGGAAGACCATAGATGACGATGACAGGGGTGGCGCCGGCGCATTTTGAGAGCAATTCCGAGATCGCGTCCCCACCGCGGTCCGTGTACCAGGTCGCGGTCGCATACTCGCGCAGCACGTCCACGACAGGTTTCAAGTACGGTTTTTGGGCCGCTTCGGCGTACGATACGGGCGGCACGGCGGTGCAGAGGCCCGCCGAGACGGCGCTGGCGGCCAACGCCATGGCCGCAAGAAGCCGCGGGACGTAATACATGGGAAGAGTGAAATTCGGGAATGCGCCGTAGACGCCGCCCACGCCCGCATCTGGTTCGTGCAGATTGCACTTGTGTGTCACGGCATCACCCTGGTGCACATTTGAGCCAATCACTGCCTCGCATCACCTTGCATTTTGTATTTTGGCCAATCAAACGCAACGATGTCCATGTCAGCTGAGCGATAACTTTGCATACTTTCGGACGTCGACCGATTGCGTGGCAGCTCCAACGTGGCGCCAGGCTGTCGTCGTAGTACACTGTAGCTTGTCCAGGCGAGTAGCAAGTATCTTGTTGTGCGAGACAGTGCCGTCTTTGCTTCTTCACCGCCTTCAGATGGCGAAGCGCGCCACAGAGCAGCTTACTGTTGGCCGTGAGCAAGGAGGCAGGAGGCGGCTGGTGCACTTGCTGAATCTTGAAGCGACTACGACCGCTCCGAGCAAGGTAGTACTGGATAGTGCGTGGTATGCAGAGAGCGAATAGCTTATATTACAATCGCTTGTTGACGACGAACGACGTGAGGCGCGTGGTATAAGTATACGTGTTGAGCTGGTGCGTGTCGCCGCTGATGGGACGCTCGCGGAATCAGCGACCTTATTTCAGGCGCATTCCTTGTTCGAGCCTTGGTTTCGGTGTTTTGATGCATATTCCATACCGATTTGCACCACAGACCTGCCCTTTTGAGCACCGACGGTGTCGCCGCCGCAGATGGTTCATCGGAAATTAAGCCACCGATCAGCTTAGCGTTTCTCGCCAAGGCTACTATTACGTCCAGCACCCACTCGAGATACTTGCTATCAAGAGCGAGAGCTTCGAAAGGCTGGACAGGCACGGACCAATTTACATGTAGCGAGTGCGTCGACGTCGACGCGCCGCTTGCGACGCACAAAACTCTGAAACGCGGTTTCCAAAAACACGCTCCGAACGGGGTGTAAAAAAGCGTTAAATGGGTAAATCCGCGCTTTGGCGAGGCCAGTGTATCTCGTCGGTGTGTTTCAAAGCTGTCGCGCCGTTCTGTCGCGCCGTCTGCCCGTAGCCGTGAACGACTGGCGCCGAAGCGGGAGGATCCGTCGCTCGGCCTACAATCGCTGCGCCGGGGCATGGTCGGATTGCAGCCAGTTGGTCGACTTGTCGGACCGATGCTCGGAGCTGGATCCTTTGCGCTGAACGGAGGACGTTGCAGTGTAGCGTAGTACGAAGACCGACTGCATTCGAAAGCCACTGCTTGCTGTAGTTTAGAGCTTAGCTCGCTAGGATTTCCAGTCTTATTAGCTCGCTAGGATTTCCAGTCTTCACACATGTGCCATTTACGGTATGCAAAAAAGTATCTTGTGTGGACCACGTCATCCTGGAAATCGTTATCGCCGACCCAACCGGCGTCGCAGTTGAAGCCAAGACTGCAGTATACGAAGCGCTGCCGTGGAGAATAGTGTCTTTGATAGCTTTAGCAAATTGGAACCCACCTCTCTCGGCCCGCGAGTTGCCGGTCCCCATGAAGCCATGGTGATTTCGCACGTGTGAAAAACTTGCATGAAAGCGTTTATCACATGTGAGAAATGTGTGGATACAGCGATGATGCCCAGCGTGCATCGGACCGAGCCGGGGATTTAAAAAGGAGAATTCCTCGCGACCGTCGCAAATTTGAAGCAGCTGCAGCCCAGCTGCACGGTCAAAACCACCACGGAGCTTTGCGGCAACAGAGTAGCAACGCTACAGTCCCTTGAATGGGTCGGCCATCGAAGCTTTGCGGAACACTCCCTTGTATGGGTCGGCCAAAGCATAATAGTACCAAGGTACGAGCGAATTGGACGCTTGCTCGGTGGCCAGCGGCAAACACAAGATGGACACGTCTCTCACCCACAAAATGTCGAGTGGAGAAGGCTGTATCGTTTCCTCTGCTCATCGAGTCGACCGAGCACTCCACTACTGGTACTGGTAACGCACCAATCATCCACGTTCCAGGGGTAACAAGAGCAAATGCATTGCTCAGCCTTCCGTGTCCATACCGACATCGGCCGTCGCCTAGCGCAGGGTGTATCGAAATGCACAGGCGAGGCTGGGAATTGGTACCTCGAGGAGGTGCTGAATCGAGCACGAGGTGCTGAGAATGTGCGCAATCTTGGTCCAGCTGTCGGCGATCCCGCGCTGGGCCGAGCAACGTTTCTGAAAATGAACGCCGGTCGCATCAACCACCACAGAGCTGTCGTCCGCCACCGTCCACGCCAGCGTCTCAATCGAGCACCGCACCAGATCGCCCGCCACAATCTACCCTTCGCTCTCAGACCTCGGCGGTGTGCACATCCGAACGCGTACCTCATGCCCCGTCATGGTCTCGGGTGCGAGCGTTGTGAGCGCGTGTCCTTCAATCGTTTCACACGCAAAAGCCTCGGTCACTGTCAGCACGATCGTGAGCTGGCTCGGGTATGGACTTGTGGTTGCGTCTTTCCAGAGCAGCACGAGTGGCGAGAGTCCGAGCGTATAGACACCAGCCTTGCAGTAGAAGAGAAGTCCGTCCCTAGCGTCGTCCATGTCACATAGTATGCGTCAAGGCGGAGAGGTTGTACTTGGAAAAGGAAAACGCGCCATAGTACGCCGTCGCGAGTCCTTCCGGCGAGCAGTCAAAGTACGGAATCGGCTACCAAGAATCGGATTCGAGGCTCCGTTGGATAGTATATATACGCGGCTGGATACCTGAAAGGCAAATGGATTGGCCGACGAGATAGTCGCGGCCGACGTCTCGGAGAGCTTGTCTTGAAGCCAGTAGAAGCGAAACTCAGCCGTACAGTCGTACAAGAGGTAGCCCTATGATCGACGTGAGCGACCGGCGGCTTGGGCGACAGGGGACCTTCCAGCACATGACATCGAGAACGTAAAAGGTCCCGTCGACGTCGTTAAAGATGCAGTCGAGGACGCAGTACTGGTCGGCGCCATACTTCGTCTTGCGCGAGCCTCATGCGTACATGAGCTACATTTGGAGGTCGTCGAGGTCGTCGTACCGCTGGGCAGCGCCGACGGAAACTTCTTGAGCACGCTCCCGCTGTGCGTCCGCGCGATGGTCGTACCACTACACGAGAGGCTGTGAGACGACGAGAGGCAGCATGCGACGCGTGGTCTACTTGGCTGCGATCACGAGGCAGCGCTTGCCGTCCGGGCGCGGCAAGACGACCCAGCCCTCGCCGTTGCCGGCGTGCGTGCCATTGAGCTGCGTCGGGATATCCACCATCCACT